>NC_049987.1:6717104-6892604 GCF_000003815.2 Branchiostoma floridae | reverse complement strand
GTGACTTGGAGATTATGACTTGTGGAAGAACATGAATGACAGATACGCAGACGACGTTACCTTTTATCAGAATAATAACCCGCGTTTGCCATCCCCAAATTCCCCTCAATTAGGCCAACAATAAATCTAAAAAATGAAAAATTTAGACGAGGTTCCGTCTCTCATTGAGGGTACGCCCCTTGAGCGGCTTGTGGCGAGGAGGAGTTTTTGTCTTTCTCGGCTCGTTAAAAGTGAAAAGAACACCAGCTGGTACGCACGCGTCTATTCCCACACCCGGCGTGTATATATGCGCATCCAGGCGGTCCGTACGGACAGCTAACCCTAAACCCTCCACTGCACCAAACCCTGTGCAGCACAGGGCCCCTGTACATCAGTCGTACGAACGGGTTACGACAGGAATTGATTCTATTCGTGTCACGGTCAGTTGTGGACGTTGTGATTGCACCACTTGTTAGGTAAAAAGTTGTCGTTAGACCCTTGTTGACGGCCGTTACTCTGCCATAAGCCTAGCTGGAAATCTTCCGACAGAAAAACCGCAAGTCTGATGCAAGTGACTGCGTCCCAGCCCATGTAAGCCATGTGGAGGAACATGAAACCTATCTTCTAAGGACTTTCTAACGTCTCAAGTTGTCTTTGACAACTTACTTTTACTTGTCGCTGGACTCAAAGCTGGGCATGCGCGTTGGCTCCTTACGGACTTTGCGTACTGACGTCGATATGAAGCGACTGCTGTGATTCCGGCCGGCAGAAAGTCAACAACAGTCGCTCCAGGCTGTTCATACGAAAGGACTGAGCGAGCAGTTACAGGTGGGTAGAGCTGTTTATCATTCTAAAGTTTACTGAGTACTGAGTAACAACAGTACTGACTATCACCTTTTCAAGAAAACAACTCGAGGAACAGAAGTCACGGGGATGGGCCCTAGTCTTTTCGATAAATGTGCTGGGTTATTTAAAGTGTGGCTCTCCTCAAACACTGGACCTACGGCTTTGGGCCTATCCAAAAGGATATCTCTAGAGAGAAGTAAGGTACTCATTTTCACCTTCAATCCACTAAAGAAGTTGGTAGAGTTTAAGGTTAGGTTTAGGTGATACTTAATCAGAATAAGAGCACAGGTTGCTATTTCAGGTTAACTTTTCTCACTTGGTCAGGAGCTTTCAACGATAGCTAGAGAAGACCAAGATCGTGCTTTTGGTATGTAGCTTGTGTCCCGTTGTCGTTTATTTGTTTGCTTGCTTTATTGACTTTCCTGATTGATTCACTAGTATTTGTACAATTCATCGTTAACCTATAAAGTGTAGATTCCCTTATTGTGATAACTTAGCAAAGTGGCCACAAATGTAATAGTGAGTGTATATAAGTGTAATGATAATATTGTTCAAGTTCTATTACGTATATCATACTAAGCTAACACTGACTTCTTTCACAATCCCACAAAATGATTAGAGAAAACTAAACTGTAAAGTATTAGTTTTGCAAAACGATATAACGCTTTCAATTGTGAAAATATATTGAACTATGTACTCTAACATAAACCAGCTTCATGAACAGGTCTAAAGCGATGGGGTGCATCAAATGCGACTCGTGAATATGAAATGCATGTTTAAGATTTGTATGGAACATTAATACACGTTATAATAGCCTAAAAAGGGTAGGTAGGTTCCGATCGTACTTTCGCTCTGGTGTCATTCTTTGCAGAATAATGTAAGCGGTAAAACGTTCCAAACAAAGGGGTATGTAGGTCCCGCTCGTACTTCTGTTCTGATGTCGTTCTCTGCCAAAGAAAATGTAAACGCTACAAACAAAAGCAGCAGCCCTTTAAAGTCCGTCCCTTTAATTTCTCCATGTTCAGCCGCAGAAAGCCGGAGTTCCCAGGCGGGTATTGTGTTCGCTACCCGCACAGGTTCAACTGTACGTCACGATCACTTACAGACATCGCCTGTCACGGGGAGCACACCTACAATCACGGCAGCACACCTACAATCAGCGGCCAGGCCCTTTAATCACACCGGTCAAGGGTTCGAGTCCCGACCCTGGCCGACCCAACCGTCCGGAACACATTGTCACAAGATGGCGTTCCCATTGTGTAGTCTCTACCAGACTCCAGAGGTTGTCTGAGAGTAGAAGAAATTGATCATCTGGACGGAATGATATGCCAGAGGAGTTTGCTGTTCATGCATAGGAGGATCCGGACAGCTTCTATAGTCAGCTTACTCTGGCATACCATTCCTCTTGCGTATCATTCCGTCTATTTGGCCAATTTATACCATTTTTTCGACAAAAGTTGGAGTCTGGTAGAGCCTACCTTCTGTGACCTTTTTAGCAACGTTTTCTGCTGGTCCTCAGTACCAAGGCCAGATGTTCACGAACTTCTTTCGATTCTAACACAGTATCAAAACTCAAAACACAACCTGTCATTCATAAGAAGCAACCATTTTCAGTGTGTTGTGGTCCTAGCCTGAACTTGAAGTGATATTGATAGACAGTAGAGATATCATGGAAAAGGAGGTGTGAACATCTGTACAAGTCGTCGACTGTTGATGTGAATTTGAATTTTCATAATTATGTTTTTTTAGGTCAACGTCAAATCCAAAGTAAAGAAGCGGGTCACAGCCCCCTCCCTCCCTCCACACATACGATTGTTTGCGATTTACCCCTTAACCACTAAAATTACTACGTTGAAATATCCTTTTAATCCCTTCGAATGGCAAGGGGAAATCCTTTCAATACCTGAAGGGAGGGACCCCTTATCTACATACTAGTTTCTCCTGCAGATTTGTCCGGAACAGAAGTACGCACTGCAACTGTTTCAGTCCGCCACAAGTGATAATCAATTGTAAAAGCCTAAAATGTATTATTTTGAACAGTTTTCTTTAAGTCTCTTTACGTTTGGCCGCAAATGTTTGGCCGCGAAACATGTACATAGGGAAAGCGGTGTAAAATATAAAGCGCGATAAAACGCCTGAAAACACGTCAAAAACAGCCGAAGCCGAACCTCTGCTTGGAGATTACATCATATGGCATAGTCTGCTACATAACAACCATTCTACGAGAATAATCTACTTTAAAGAAGACTATGTTGTATAGGTTGAGAATCTACATTATTATCTCGTAGTTCATCTCTTTTGTGTACAATGTAGGGGCTGCAACATGTCAATGTACTTGAATTTGCTACTTGAATCCATCCACTCTCAATATTGAGAGAAATTCCGGTGTAGAAAATGATAGACTTGTATATAGTGCATTCTGCATATCAAAACATTTGGGACATACTACCGTTGCGCAGGCATAGAACGTTACTGTTGAGTTAAGTTATCGGTTTGTTAAAGCACGGGAACACCTTGTCTTAAGAACAGGTGAGGAGGACATCTAGGTGTGTGTACCAGGTAGCTTAACAGGTAGAGCAAATTTGACAAACCACCTGTGCAATTGAACTATATGTGCAGACTAAATGGACTGGTACTGTGTGTGATCGCCGTGTTCGTGAGCTGAGCGCTGTTTGGATGGTTGCCTCAGCATGAGGGCTGGAGAACATGTTGTTGTTCTTGGTGTGTTTAGTTTTAAAAAAAGACACCACCCAAGACATGAAATGATATCAATATAAATAGAAAAATGGCCACCTCTTCTCCAGTCGGCCACCCAGGAAGAGATTTGCATTAGCCAATAGAGCTCTACGGTAGTGTACAGGCCTATGGTGTACAATATCCATGTTTTACTGCACTATTAGATACAATCAGTCCAGGTTAACTGTACAAGCAGAGGTAGGGTAGGGATATCGTTGCCTTCCTTTGACTTGTCCAGCCTTCAGACAGCCCCAACTCCCCACCTCCGCGCCGCCAGTCTTTGACGTAAAAGATAGGTGGCTGTCAGAAACCTGACGTAAGGACGTCAGAAGAAGGCAACGATCTCCCCTCACTATACGTCAGCCGTACCTCTGCTTGGAGAGCCCGTTCCCCTGCCCGCTATCGCTTCATCTCGCCACTTGTTCCCAGCCATGCACCGCCGGCACCGCCTGAATAGATCGTTTCTCCGGATAAAGAAACCCTCGAGGAGCCTGAAGAAGTTTTGACAAGTACGACTCAGTCACCGCTGAGAGAGGCTCTTGACGATGTAAATAAGGACAAGTCGTCCACGGTTTGTTTTTCTTGAGAGGTGGGCTTGAAGTGGAAACTTTCAAAGTAAGGAGGCAATATTTGAGTGGTCAAGTAATACTTTTGTTTTTCAAAATAAAAGTCGTTGCGTGATTCTATATGTAGGTTACGATGCAACATGGAACTTTACCAAAACGAAACATTGCAAATATCATGCCATGCTTTCATTTCAATTTGCATACCTCATACATATAGATATAGATATTAAACAGACAGAAGTGAAAATCCATTGTCCGACACCGAACAATGGCAATGCATGTGCCATTAAGAGACTTTTCTCCTTACGTTTTACTTCAGGAATGGACTGTGTATCTTTATAATCATTATCTAATTATTGCCGACGAGACCACCGCCAAGTTATTCCTACTTTTTAGCGCACACAACCAAAGAAAACACGTTATAAGAGACTTCTTAGATGTGTCTTTAGCGTGTAGCGTGTTAACAGCGTTTATTAGTTTTTGTGGCGTAGCCGTCTCGTCGATTCAGATTTTATGATGAATCCCTAACAGGCCTAACTATAGACGATAGAGCCAGGTGTTTCCCGTTAATTTGTCTGCGTTGATAGCCGATGTTTACAGTACAACTCTAAACTACAGTTTCCTTCTCTCGCAAACACAAACACAAAGAAACAAACAATCACATACACCACGCGCTCTGCCGCCGCACCCAGCGGTTTGTTGACAAACAGGTCCTCCGTCACGCGTCGGTAACCACGCCAGGTTGTCACAACAGAATACGGTAAACAAGCGCAAACAAACGCATCCGATAGGGCTAGAACACACACGAGCCCGAAATCTTTTTTTGCATTGCTTTGCGGTGATTCAGCCAAATCTCAAAGCTCGTTTCCATCTTTGTGTGCTTCTGTTCATCTAGTCAACGTACAGAGAGTGTGGACCTTAAGCTCAGATAATAGACCAACGATTAATCATTTAACTTTTTTTATGTCTCTTTCAATGTATTTTCTGTTTTCTGTGATTCCGCTAACTCTACCTATCAAGAGCATAGTGGTCCATTTAGACATATTCAAAAACATTCCCTTCACTTTTGTCAATAAAAATGAGCTTAATCCTAAAGTAATGAACCTTTGATAACGTTCTGAGTTTTTCGGGATTTCACGCGCGTCTTTTCACAAATTTCACTGGAATAAAACGGTGCTAATCCTCCTGACTAATAGCCTGGTGGCCATCAAAGCTGTAAAACAAAGGAAACAGTAGTTCTCCATGCTCAGACTGGTCTCACCCGGCGGGCTATTGTCTCACCACCACCTGTGTGTGCCCAGGACTTATCCACATCAAAAGAACTCGCACAAAATGTGGTCCCAATACCCCGGGAATTACGGTAGAATTAGATTCAATAGTTGTAAAGGTGGGACAGGTAAACAGGTGAGATAAAACACGGCAGGTGAGGCGTGTCCGTTGATCACATCTGCGCCTGACGTGTTGACTCGTCACAAATATTGTACCTGTCGCACAGATGTCACCTGGACTTACCTGGACGTTACCTGTACCTGTCGGACAAATGTTGCCTGGAAAGTCCACCGGGCCGCTGACATAAATGGAACCGCAGCATAGCATAGGACTGGTCATTGGTCGTTCAGACACGGGAGAAAAGGTGTGAGCCTATCTTGTCACCCTACGATTATAAAAAAGTGTGTTGGGCTCTTTAAGTTAATGCGCAGAGGTTTGAGGCCTGGTGTTGCACTCTTTCATTACTGTAGAGGTCTCTTTTCAGAGACGGGAAAGAAGACTTGAGTCTGCATTGTCCCTAATTTGACCATGCACACACATTATCCTCTACTCTTATTAATACGTGTGTTGGGTTCTTTATTATATAAAGGTATGAGATCTTACGTTTAAGGAAATAATATTGTGCCACCGTAATTTCTGTCATTCCCAACAATAGTTTGTCTTGTTTATTTTGGTTCGTCCCACTTTTCAGAAGTGCCGTACTTCGTCTTTTCCTCTCTGGAACACAAGTGGTCTCTTCCGCGGGTTGGTTCGGAACAAACATGCCTTTCCTCGATCGGTCTGAATTAAATTACAGAGAACCGACATGAGGGGGAAAGGTGTAACGGTCCAGTCATATTCGTCGCACGACAGGTTTAAGACAAAAACAGTCTGGAATAGTCGTGGATGTGTGGTAGACGTGTCGTACTTAAGTTGTCTTGTGACAAAAAAAGTTGTTGTAGATCATTGAGAAAGGTCGATTCTGTCACATCCACGCTGAAATTCGCAAGACAAATGAAACGTACAGGACGAGTGTGACGGCATCTTGAGGCATGACCTACTGTAATTCAGAGTGAAGTGGCGATGCGAGTCGGGTGGGTGAGAAGTGCCGGGCACCCGCCTGTGTTCCCAGCGCTCGCGCCACGCCGCACGCCCGAAAGGAAAGGCACAGAAAGTCAAGTGGGAGGGCGGACGAAGTTGTTTTTGGGAGGAGCACGGCCTCTTGGTCTTGGCTGTGATTTCCACGCTACTTAAGACGAGCCCTTATTAGTTCTTAAGTCGCATTAATCCATGTGTAGAGGCGTGGGTTGTTCAGTCACCAATCGAACTTCTGCGGAGAAGGACATATCAAACCTTCAATTATACAGGTAACGTCGACGTCTTGTGACGTGTTCTTTCGCGTCTTCTTCTGTTTTACTTTTTTTTCAGATAATCTCCTTAACCCCATCTATTAGAAATAATTTTTATTGCGCAAGAATTGTACAAGGTACAAAATATGGCATCTGCTGATACGTAACTACAGTTCTATAAGGCTAATCTACTTAATACAAGGGTGCATGGTATCGGATGAAAATGGTCTTTTACAGTAATTAGACGGATTTTCATCTATTAGTTGCACCTTGTGATGTTGTTCTTATGTTCTTCACACTTCCTCATGCTGTAAAACCCGGGAATTCGCAGCTTTGTTTGTACCAGGACAGCTTTCAACACGTGAACGAGTTGAGCCGAGCGCCTGAATCTAATGACATGATAATGGTACAGATTAGATGATTAGAGGGTCTTACGTTTTGTCCCGTTATCTGTGCGCTCATCAGGTGACACACGGAGACGCGCCCATTACATCTTAATACCAGCAACGCTCGCCTCTAATTCCTTTAAGAACTGACCAAATCTTGCGGGCTCTCTCCTGCTCTAAGCTGTCGCCACTTCTCCTACAAGGATATCAGTAAGAAAAGTCTGCATAATAACGGCTCACACGCACTTCTTTCTCCTCTTGGTCTGCAGACAGTTTTAATACCGGGATCGCCACGTGTGCTTTTACCAGGTGTTAAGAGATGAGACCAGGTCTTTAGCGGACACTTTAAGGAACCTTCTTCTGTCTCTTGAGCTAAACATTCTGTCTTGATCCTTATTTCCTTTCCCCTGTGATCTACCTGACTCCACCTGTCTAAAGACAACACAAGTCTCCCATTCCCTTTGAGTTCGGCAGGTTTGGGTCCACCGGGCGGGTTGTCTCCACCTTACGGGCGTCCTTGCGCCTGACCCGGCCAGGCAAGAATAGACGTCCCGGTAGACCCAGGTAAACCCCCGGTCTGGAACACCCAGGACTTGGTGGATAGTTTTAATCAGGAAGTGTCGGATCCAGCTGTAACTCGAGCCCCCCTCCCACCAAGGCTCCCGTTTCGGACCCATTTGGTAGTTAGGGCTTTACCGAAATCTTAGAGCGGTGGGTATTAGTGCTGAAAAGCATTAAGTCGCTGTGAGGGGCCGGGCTTATACCGGGTAAATCTCACATCCCATTAGCCGAGCCCACCGCTAATTCGGCTGTTTCGGCAGGTGAACTGATATCTGGGCGGAGACTAAGTCTGCAGGGGGCCTTCTGAACAAAGCTGGCGGCACGAGGGGCAACTCATCCCGCACAGATCACACCAGCGTCCCGGTAACGTACATCAAGACAGAGAAAAGTCTACCTGAGCTCCAACGGGAACATTTATCTAACAGGTAAAGCATCTTTTGCGGGAAGAGAAATGCATCTTTATTTATTTTGCTTCTGATCCACACCCGTTGGAAGTTTGGAGTTAAGACTTTTTATAAACAGTCCGGATAAAGTCATACATCCGGAGTCCGCGTGACACACGTAAGAACATAAGTACCTCTGACCTCCTCGGGCTGGTAACGTTAACGTAACTTAGTAAGTACATTTTACATGTGGAAGTTTGTAGTTAATCAAAGATGACAGACTTCACCCCCTCATCCTTTACCAGAACACACACAGATTGACAAACATAGTGATACGCATACAGACACGCAAATAGACAAGTCCCTAAAATGCTTCACATCCTCTGGGGAAAGTTGTAAATTCAAAAGTATTCAGTCGAAATTGAACTTGAAGCATTGTTTTCTCATTTTGATTTCTTTCTTTTCTGTTTTACATCACTATATGTATAGTTATCATTGCTAAGTCTTAGCTTAAGACTGTTTTAATGTATTGGGATTTATACATTAGGAAAAGTATATTTACGTTGAAACAAATGATGTAACCGCCGATACCTGTCGTCTGAATTTGACGTCACACCTCCAGTGCCACCACACACAGCGCGGTAAGACAGGCGTGGCGCGCGCAAAGCAGCCGTGAAATTATGGCTTTCTTTTTACCTGCTAAAACAAATTACCCGATAGTCAGTCAGGGAACAAAGACTGCGGAAAACTAACGAAGCAGAGCGTGGAACTAACGTTACATGTGCAAATAGAAATCAACACCGTCGTCTGGTGAACAGCACATTTAGATTACAGAATACGAAGAATTACGAACCCTAGTTAATTTGTATGTTTTGTGGCCATGTTCATGCGCGGAAAGCTTGCATAGTTTGTGTGTTATGACGGAAACACAGTCTTTGTGACTCATTGTGATAAAAACAAACTCTCAGCCGATGTTCTTTTTCCTCGGAACAAGTTAAGAAGCATTCTGTAAGAGAATGTACCTTAAGTAGAGAGGTGACATAAACAAGACCACAGAAATACTGTAAATGTTTTTAATTTCGCGGGGATTTAATTTCGCGGTAGCGGGAAAAAGGACTTTTCGCGGTGGATTTAAGTTCGCGGTAACACCATAGACTGCAATCTAATATCATAATAGAAAAATGTTCGCGGTGGTTTTAAATTCGCGGTGAAGTGGTCACCGCGAAAACCGCGAACATTAATCCACCGCGAACATTTCTGCATTTACAGTACCATATTTGAGTTATCAGATGCACATGTTATAAAGCACAGTAATGTGTACGAAAGATATTGATTTTCCCTGTGCTAAGAATGTATCTTTAGGCAACTTCAACGCAAAAACAACTTTTTGTTGAGTTGTTGTAAGTTCGACAGGTGCGTTTGACCACATCCCGTAGCTAAGTATAAGATTTGACTCGACAATCTTATAAACTCGCCGTCAGGTATGAAAGCAGCAAAACCAACAGTCGCAGAGTTTCTTACAGGAACAAGACAAACAGTCGCAGAAGTTCTCTAAGATCTCCTGCCGAACGCCGCATGTTTCCTTTGAAGACGTTTCATCAAGAAGTGCATTTCTGGAGGACCCTTCTCTGAATTTGTTTTTCTTGCCGTTCCTTCAAAAAGCGCTCACTCGGATGCGTGGTCTATTGGGCAAATCACCGGAACGTAAGCCAATAAGATCACGTTTGCGTATATAAGATTGATATATCCCGTATATAGTTGTGCCCAAAGAGATATCATTAAAAAAACGTTATTCTGAGGCAGGTTGACCATATAGTACGAAAGGTTGGGTTGAATACGGTACGGGCATATGTGTACGTGCTGGTCTATTGAGTACTCAGTGGTCCCGGGCACTCCACCCGCCCATAGACCGCAGACCAATAGCGACTCACCACAAAGAAACGCAACCCAACAAGTTTTCATCGCAAACAAAAACCCCGGCTTCAATTGCTTTGACTCAAACACGCTGCTGGTCGGTCTAACCTCGCACGTTTTTTTTCCGTTAAGTTCGTGAACGTTGGGACAAGACTAGAGAGTCTCCAGGATTCGGAAAACATGGTCACCGCTCGGTTTTATTGGTAAGCCAGCTTTCCTGTACTATAATATCGGCATCAGGAGAGAGGTAATGGTAGTATCAGGGGAACCGATCGCTAGAGAGTCTTGAACGAGGATTTGGGGTGATCGAATTATGGTGGGGGTATTATTTCCCGGTAACGTGACCTTTGAAAACATTATGGTATTATTATTAAAAGGGAGATTAGAGTGTTTTCATGGCGGGAGGATTTGGGTGCGGGCCGGGGTCTCGAACTTCTGCTGATAAACCTTCACGGCACGTCACGGAAATCCCGATCATAATTTCCTAATACGGCTGGGAAATCCACGGAAATGTTAGGAGGTTAAAGTTGCCACTTGACGGCTTTAAGGAAAAGTTTTCTGCCTCTTTAAGGACTAAGGGAGACGCACGAAGATGAGTTGGAGAAAACTTAAGACGATCTGATGTTGGTACGGGAGGTTTGGGGTTTATTTCCTTTGTTCAACAACGTCTGAAGAACAATACGCGTCGTTTATTCACGTGTTTACTCAAGACTTTACTTAAGAAATACATCTCCATAACGACGGGTCGGGTAAAATCCTCGCCAAAATCTGCTCATTTGTACGTCTTTTCACACAGACATTACCCGAACTGTATCAGGGCGATCTGCGTTAGTTTTATTAATCCGCGATCCGTCCGCGCCTGTATGGGGCTCAGTACGCACTAGCCTCCACCAGGCCTTCCTACGGAGGTGCGGAAAGTAGGACTCGCCAAAAAGTGGACTAAAATTGGCCAGGTGAGTCAGTCCGAGGGAAGGGTATCATACCTGCGTTGGCAAATGTTACCCTATAGTGGCCAAATTCCTCTGGCAAATTATTCTCTCTATATCCAGTGCAGTTAGTTTGGTTGAGCCTAAGTATGCAGAGCCTGTCGGGAAGGGACTGATCCCCTGGTGAGATGTAAACCTGGTATTACCCGTCCCTAATGGACGTACTACGCACTGTCTGAACACACCGGGCTCTGGTGTCACAGGTACGGGCTGTCCGGACGGTAGAACGGACAACTTGCTTTTTAGCCCAGGCAGCTTCTCCGTTTTCTTAAGTCTTAGGGAAGACTAGAGTTTTCCCAATATAGTAAATGTTGTCTTCCTTCTTGCAGACTGCGAGGACTACTGACTTCCTCAGTAGAAACGCCTGAGACATTCCGAAGCAACTGACAGTTTTCGCCATACTGGATGCAATAAGGTAAGGAGTTTTGTGGAAACTACCCTTTATCTTATACTCTTTTACTTAAAGCGTGTTCTTTGTATTTGAGTTTTACGAACTCATTGTTACCAGATTACATAAAAGACAAAAATCATTTGATGCATTATGTACTCAGGTACATTTTCTTTAAGTAGATATCTAAGTTGAAGTCTTAACCGTATGATTCACACTTTTGCATACTTATTTTCATTTCTATCTCCTCTTCTTTTTCTTGTGTGTGCCGGTTGTAACTGAGATTGCGACTTCGTGTACCTGCATGTACTTTCTCTACAGTAACGTGGTACATTATGAATATAGCTTCTTCACTCGAGATCAATTAAGATATGTTCTGGTGAATTGTAGTCAAGGTCCAGGCAAACTTCCATGTAGACTTTCTTAAGTCTTGATAGAATTTTCAACGATTCCATAAATTGGGAAACCAACTCTATTGCGGTTACAATAGTTACTACAATGCTGGAAGCTTACACTTTGCATTTTCATATTATTAGCTATCAAAGGGAAACCTACCGGTTAGCCTGGCTTCCTCCTAGTCGTGACTTGAAAGTTCATATGTGTTGGTAAAATTATTTTGAAGTAATAGTGTCGGACGTTACAGTTCACCTTTGCTTGAGAATGCCACCCCTCCCGTTCCCGGCTATTGCAGGTGTATTGAATACCCCACTAGTCAGTCCCCGCCTCTCAAGTGTCTCTCCCTGCCGTCTTCACCGGGAGTTAGACAGTGACACGGCCGGGAAGTGTTCCACCGGCGCCCTGAAGGACACTTGTCAGACAGTCGGGACGGCAGAACAGATCTAACCGCGGGTTCGTGCGCCGGCCCGTCTTGAGTTGTCGCTCTTTCGGGTCAACAAGTTTGATAAATATTCACGACTTCCTAAATACAAGTAGAGGGATTGTTTAGCCCTGTAACCACTTCTGATAGAGAGTTAAAATTAGCCATGTTCCTTCACAGCTTTGAATCTTAATTGATCTTATCTATCACATAATGAAGCCAAAAGAAGTGAGACTTTTCCGCCATTACAGATCTTGATTCGTGAAGGTTTATTTCTGAAGTGGTGATCGCGCAGCACTAAACATGGAATCAACCAAAAATGGAGCTGTTAATAATGGTAGTAAATACGTTATAAAACTCTACAATTTCCGTTTTGCTCGACTGCAAACACATGAAAAACGTTTCCTTAATTCAGCCGTAATGTTGGACTTTCCTATGAGAGAATTTTTGGTTGATGTCGTGTTACCAAAATGAAAACAGATTTGCAGTGGATGTCACTTGAATATAGAAGGAAAATGTCCAGACTTTCCATGATGTACAAAATGACCAATAAACTGGTGGACGTACCAACTGATAAGTATCTAATACCAGCTCAAAAAAGAACAAGAAACAGTCATGCATTCAAATACCAGAGTTACCAACCTAGGATTGATGTGTTCAAAAATTCGTACTTTCCCAGAACTATCGTAGAGTGGAATTTGTTATCACCAAGTACAGTAGGGGCATCTTCTCTGGATAGTTTTAAAGAACGCTTGCAGATAGATGTGCAAAAGGTAGGTGTAATGAGTCGTTCGGTGTAATATAACCAGCTGCTGCCGCGCCGCGTGCTTGCGAAGCTGGTGTGTTACGCCGAACGGCGGTTATACCGGCTATATAGATACAGATATAGATACAGAATTGGTGCCGGTGGATTATTTAAACTTGAACTGAAAGGAAGGTAAATATGCTATAAAAGTGTACAATTCCGTTTTGATTGGCTGCAAAAACGTTTTCCTACTCCAGCGGTAAACTGCAAACTATAAGGGCAGTAAATATACTATAAAAGTCTACACTTCCGTTGGATTGGTTGGAAAATCTTGAAAGAACCCCCCCCCCCCCATATCTGCAGTAATGCTGGGCAACTTTCGTATGTGACACTTATTACCGATGGGCTAGTTACACGTTAAACGGTCAATTAACTGCAAGTGATTTTGTGCGCGATATTCGGTGCTTTCCAGAGTGCCAATCGTAGTCGCCAATTCCCGTCTTTTTAATACCTTACGAGGAAAATCAATGATTAAAAACAGCTTGAGAAATGAGTACTCATTCTATCTAACAAAAACGTGCATACCGACAGTACGTTTTAGATGTCTTGTTATCATCTGTTCAATCGTTTTGACGGGACACTCATAAAACTCTGTGTAATTAGTAACACAAGTTTTCGTTCTATTTGTCATCAACGAACCAAAATGGCGCGTGAAAGTTAATTTCCATCGTATTCCAATAATCAACGATTCCAGATGGTCCCATGCATAGATTTCATTTGACGAAAATAGCGATAGTTTCAACGTTTCAGTATGGTAGCCTAATAAACTGAAAGTAACTATGTGCTCGCCAAAATGTTAGCACTTATTGCCACCACATTCTTACCGCATTCAGTAATCAACGGTTCAAAGTGGCCCGTAACGATTAAAAATGACTCATAATGAAATGTGTAGATGGTATCTGAGTGAAACGGGCATTCCGATAGCTTCTATCATCTATTGAAACGTTACGATTGAACGGTTGGTGCAGGGGACCGATCTGTGAAGGCTTTTCCGTTCCACTGTCGAGAGCACTTCGGTACTTTTCGTTCGGCTTACCTGGGGAAACTTTACCTGTGGCTCATTCAGCCCGCCTGGACCTTAAGGAGATAGACCTACCTGTGGCGCACACCTGTCCTGCGCCTTCTTACCTCCGCACAAGGCGGGACTAACGCCAACGTCTCACAAGACTCCTCACAAGACAACCGTCACGACTCCAGGCGTGGGGACCTTGTGGACAGAACAATGTCATGTACTACAAGTGTGTAAGAGTATAGCTTTTTGATCTTGAAAGAAACAATTCCCCCAGACTTGCGTTTCTCTGGTCTGAAAGGTATTTTCCCGCCCTAGTACCGGTATTGGGGCTTGACTTAGCGTCGGAGTTTCTTAATGAATAGAAAAATCGTTCAAGAAGAGTTCTTGATCTTGATGGAGTCTTCTACATCGATTCGGTGAGAGTCTCCAACTAAACCCGCTCTTTTTGGATAATTGAGCACGGAGAATGATTTATCAATCAAAAGTGCGGTACTTGCAGAATACTTAATAAGAAAGGTTCCAAATTTTCCCATGGATATCAAGTTATGGCAGTTATGTTTCAAAAAAGTTGATGCCGTACCTGTAAGATAATTGCTATATTCAACTGCATAGAAATGAACTTTTAGAAATACTCTGTACAATACTTAATACGTTTGTTATACATTGAAAGCTGCTGACTGAGCTCGTATTACTTTGGGGACTTTTTGAATGGTTCTTCTTTATCACAAAAATTAAACAGATCTTTAAAAAAATTAGATAGAAAATCTGGATTCTTGGGTAGAACAATGGAAAAGTTATTGAAAATTAGATAGAAAATCTGGATTCTTGGGTAGAACAATGGAAAAGTTATTGAAAATTAGATAGAAAATCTGGATTCTTGGGTAGAAGAGTTGAAGATGAAAACAAGTTAAGGTGCTTTTCGTTCGGTTTTTATTTCAGGGCCATATCTTGATATTTTCTTTTAATTTCTCGACATTGGCGGCTTCCCAAGATACCTCTTAACACTACCTGAGAACTGTCATAGCACTAGTAGCGACATCGTCACTAGATAGCTTTGAAGAACACTTACATTTAGATAAATGAGGGTTATGTGTGACAGGTTGTTCAATGAAATATAACCAGTTGCTGCCGCGCCCGCGCCTGCGAAGCTGGTGTGTTACGCCGAAGGGCGGTTATACCTGATGTACAGATACACAAGGTGGTGTGTTACACTAAAGGGCAGTTATACCGGCTATATAGGTAGAGATAGAGAAAGAGAAACGGACCACCTCCTCCCTAGCCTGGCGTGTTTAGCAATATCCTGTCTTATATAGCCGGCAGGAAGCAGAGTTTACGATGGTTTCCCTCTGATGTTTTAGAGCCATGCAGGAGAAATAGAGCGTCGCGCGCCTTCAAGAAGTCGTGAAAGGCCTGTTGTGTTCGGTAAAGGCGTCTTCAATTTTTCTAGAGACACAGACAGTGCTTCCACGAGGGTTCCGTGCTGTTGTTCTGCTATAATCTAAGATTTTCTCCAAAAGATCCAAACGCATGCACGAACAAGACGTTTTGTCGTGGACCTTGTGTTGTTATTCGACCGTTCTTTGCCGTTTTCATCGTTGAGATTTTCACATACTGTTTGTTTGTTTTGCTCTCCGAAACAAAACTATATTTTTCTACCCGCATCTACACAATCGCCAACAAGATGTATAAAACAAGGGCAGAACAATCCATTATTTTTCAGCAGAAACGTCACTTTCTGTTCTTCCTCACCAACCTGGTTTGTTTTTGTTTTCGTTTGTACTTTGTGAGACCTTGGTGCTGTCAACTGTCAAACCTTCTAGAAGGACGATTTGTCCTCAGCCTTGAATTGAGGACTCAGACCTTTGTCAGCTTACTTTCTTCTTCCCCCTTTTTGTGCCAGCATTACACTTTTCTGGGAAAACAGTTTTTGGTAAGTTTGGATTTAAGAAAGACGCTGTTTTACTAGAAAATTTTCCAAGGTGTCCTCGAGGAGTCTTAAGTTTGTCCTACCCCAGATTCTCACCCTCCCACGGAGAACGAAATTCCGTGAAATCGGCCGGATTTGACGTTTCCAGCTCCGGCCGATCCGTGTTGTTGTGTTATCCCTTTCTTCCGTCCCGAGCCCGGCTACACGGTCGGGCAGCAGGCAACAGTCATGCTCGGGCACGGGTCAGGGAGAAGCCGCCGGACCGCGCTGCGGACACGCGCCGGGCCGGGGAACAACGGGCGCTGAGACAACACGAGCGGGCCGGGCCGGCATTGGCATGCAGCGCGTCGGGGGAACGTGCCCGGAGTCCGCCACGGGGAATATCTGCTGGTGTTGGGGACAAAACCTCTTCAATTTGGGCCAGGTAGGAATTAGCGGAGCCAAACAGACAGAAAAGTAGCGAAGGAAGCGCGCTAAATGCACCAGAACGGGGGAAGTGCGGGTTGGGGAGAACACAGGTTGTTTCCGCGGAGATTTGCAGGGCCGTGAGAGAAGGTCAGTTTGGGATATTCAGATATATCCCTTTTTCGTAATTTGTCTAGAGTCTTCTTCATCGTTTTGTTCTCTTTTCAACAATCATTCTAATGTTCATTTCCAGTCACGGTTCCATTGTCGTTTTTTTTTCTGCACGTTTGCGCACACGTGCCTTTACTTTTACCTTCATTTTGCTCTGTTTAAGGTTGGGCAGTACTTTAAGAGAAAGCTCTTGTAAAGATGACATGGTTTCACTATTCGAGACAAAGAAATCGAAAACTTATTCCCGAGACTTTTTATCAAAATTTCATTTAAATACAAAGTTACTTCACATTCAACAGCCTATTGGTTGTACCTATAAGAATGGAGGAACAATTAAACAGATTTATTAAACGTTGAGCAAAGTTAAACCAGTTTTTAATGTGTGTTGCAATTCAACCCTACAATAGGTGTGTTTGTATACGATTTGAAATATATGAATATTTCTAATTCCAGGGTTGTTTGACAACCAAGCAACATAAAAGAGCAAATAACTTTGTGAAACGAACAAGCAGTTTTACTGACAGCAATAAATGGACCTTCTTCTTCATGCCATCTGTAGGTTTTTCTGTTTAACTAAGACCCGTGCGATGTGTATAAGTCCATGCGTTGTTTTTCTGCCATTGTGGTTATTATATATCCCCACCTCTCCCGTCTTACTGTTACACGGATGGATGACAAGACGAGACAAGCCCTGATCCTTAAGAATTCATGACGCCATTATAAGATTACGGTAAGATTTCACAAACACACAGTGGGAGTTATGGAAACGGGAACGCGTTAACCGGTCCACCTCCGGACTAATACCACCTTTCCACTAGATCTCGCCGCGTTCTTTCTGCGACCTAAAATTTGACATATCGCTCAACGAATTATAGAGAAAAGAAACGAAACTTTTTATACTTTGTGTGTTTTGTTGTTTTCTCAGTCACACTTTTACGGTTTGTATGATATAACCAGTATGAAAGCGGAGGTTACACATATCCTATTTAGGTCGCAGTGAGAGCGCAGCGCGATCGCCGTCCATAGTGGAAATGGGAACTATCTCCCGTTCAATAGACCCGCTCGGGCGGAGTGATACCAACGAACCGGGATTAATCCGCGCCTTTTCACGCTGGAAAAAACAGAGAAGTCTTAAAAAGGACAAAAGAAGAGATGTGCTATGATACGGACGGACTGGCAAATGGTCTTTATATCAGCCATCGATCCTTTCGTTTATCTACACTAGGACAGACCGGTGTCTTAAGACTGGGTTTTCATTGTTCTCAAGATAGTAAAAAAAAAACAATCGTAACACACCTGTATCTGTATCTTCATAGCCGGTATAGCCACCCTTCGGTGTAACACACTAGTTTCGCAGGCACGCGGCGCGCCAGCAGCTGGTTATATTACACTAAACGACCTGTCACACCTAACTTTGCACATCTATCTGCAAATGCTCTTTAAAAGTACATTTTGTTTGTATACCTGCTGATGATAACAACCTGGACATGTGTGGCAAAAGGATATGTCGATAGCATAGGAGTTTTGTCGTTTCTACGGGTTTCATTAATTCATTCGTTCGTTCGTTCGTTAGTTCATCTTGTGAACGAATAAAACAAATGAGGTAACAGAAATCACCATCTTTGATATAATACCAATTTGGAACCTAAGAAATCTTAGGGAAAAAACGGGTAAAATTGAACATCTGTAGTGCACCTCCTATGCGAACGCCACCGGTCATTATAATATGTGTCTGAAAGCTTAAGTTTGACATTTCTCAGCAGGTATGCACATGCATATGTACGTCAGCAGGTATTTCAAACTCCGACATGTCCTTTATCAACACCCGTTAGAAGCACAAAACCCAACAGGAGAAAGGTTTGCAGACGTGCTTGACTGAATGAAAGTGAGTTTGCCCTGTGCGGTGCCACGTGTTCACACAAACCCACGGGTTCACAGGTGGTGGTGCGGTGTTTTACCCTCAACTCACGTCACAAATGTCAATAACGTGTCACATAATACTTTATCACATCTATTTCTACATCTACTTCTAAGAGGATCTTCTTTTATTTCCACTGCAAACAATACTTACTTTATACGGAAACATTTTGACAGATACTAAAAGCTTTCGTAATAACTAGTTTCTTAACATCCCTATCAGTTTCAATGGACTAGAAAACCTTTGTTCATTTCGTAGCTAGCTCTTATTTCATATTTGCATAAGTTGCTTAGCTCGTTCTGTATTTATGTATTGTCCTTTGTTTTGATATGCCAGGAAAATAAGTCAATGACTTGAGTGAGTCCCTATCATGTAATGTTCATAAATGTTGCAATTTGAAAAACAACGAGAACACGAAACTTTCCAACAGGTCTTCTCAACAACTTAATCCACTTAGAACAAACTCCGAAGCATCCTGTTCTGAAGAAGGAGGAGAAGAAAAGATCGGAGATCCACAAGTCGTTTGGTCGATAATTCAATTAAAAGTCGCCCCTCCTTGAGCAGGTAGTGAAATCTACCGTGTAAGCATCTTAGTTGGTCGAACTGGGGCGGAGCGCGTGGGAATGTGGGGTCCTGAAAAGTGAAGGTCTGTTCCAATCTGCTTACGCGTGTTTGCCGAGGTCTTCAGCGCTGTGTGGGGAGGGATTAGCACCGCGAGGTGCGCAGGAAACAATCGGAGACTGCAGCGGTGGAGAGTAGAGTAAACACGGCCCGGGTTTCTTACCTGGCCCCGCTGGCGGATTCAGTCCCACGGAGCGATAATGCCGTAATTGAGTTATAATCGGATAACCGTTGGGAGGGGAGGAAACCCTTGTCTACGCCGACTTAGTTGGAAGAAATCCTAAACTTGGTGGAATTTACTTTTTTTGTGTGAGGAGACGTGAGATTATAGCTAAGCGGTGCGGGCCGGTGGGTGAGAATAGAACACCTCGCCCGCGGTCCCCACAGTTGTGTTTTAGAACGGACCCGTGGCGACTCCCAGGCGGTGTTTATAGCAAGGTTACCCCGCGCGCTTAGATCCCCCAGCTCGGGGCCGTGCTGCTGTTTGTTCGTGTTATTTAGACATGAGCTCGCCTGTTTGACCTACAGGATTATAACCACACCCCGGGGAGGTCTGACGTCTGGGCGGTCTTACCTGTACGGTCTTACCTGTACGGTCTTACCTGTCCGGTCTTACCTGGGCCTTACCTGTACAGTCTTACCTGGGCCTTACCTGTACAGTCTTACCTGGGCCTTACCTGTACAGTCTTACCTAGGCCTTACCTGTACAGTCTTACCTAGGCCTTACCTGTGCAGTCTTACCTGGGCCTTACCTGTACAGTATTACCTGGGCCTTACCTGGGTCTTACCTGTACAGTCTTACCTGGGCCTTAACTGTGTAGTCTTACCTGGGCCTTACCTGGGCCTTACCTGTACAGTCTTACCTGGGCCTTACCTGTACAGTCTTACCTGGGCCTTACCTGGACCTTTCCTGTACAGTCTTACCTGGGCCTTACCTGTACAGTCTTACCTGGGCCTTACCTGTACAGTCTTACCTGGGCCTTACCTGGACCTTTCCTGTACAGTCTTACCTGGGCCTTACCTGGGCCTTACCTGTACGGTCTTACCTTGGCCTTACCAGTAGAGTCTTACCTGGGCCTTACCTGTACAGTCTTACCTGGGCCTTACCTGGGCCTTACCTGTACAGTCTTACCTGGGCCTTACCTGGACCTTTCCTGTACAGTCTTACCTGGGCCTTACCTGGACCTTTCCTGTACAGTCTTACCTGGGCCTTACTTGGGCCTTACCTGTACAGTCTTACCTTGGCCTTACCTGTACAGTCTTACCTGGGCCTTACCTGTACAGCCTTACGAGTACCTGGACCTTACCTGTGTAGTCTTACCTGGGCCTTACATGGGCCTTATCTGGGCCTTACCTGTACAGTCTTACTTAGGCCTTACCTGTACAGTCTTACCTAGGCCTTACCTGTATAGTCATACCTTGGCCTTACCAGTAGAGTCTTACCTGGGCCTTACCTGTACAGTCATACCTAAGCCTTACCTGTACAGTCTTACCTGGGCCTTACCTGTACAGTCATACCTAAGCCTTACCTGTACAGTCTTACATGGGCCTTACCTGTACAGTCTTACCTGGGACTTACCTGTACAGTCTTACCTGGGCCTTACCTGTACAGTCTTACATGGGCCTTACCTGTACAGTCTTACCTGGGCCTTACCTGTACAGTCTTACATGGGCCTTACCTGTACAGTCATACCTGGGCCTTACATATACCTGCGCACAGTCTTACCTGTACCTGTGCCTTATTCAAAACGCTTCACCTGTCCAACTTTTCATCTCCAGTATCTGTTCTTCTTGACTTCTCGTTTAAGAAATGGGACATAGACTCCAGCAGTCAAAAACAATACTTTGATGAAGGTTAGACATACAAGTCAATAAAAAGCTACTAAAGTAGCCGGATAAGTCCTGCAACCTGCAAAGCGTTTCAGACAGCATCCACGGTGTTCCGGCAGTGAATGTATATTGTATTTTATTTCTAAGAGGTTTTAAGAAGCTGGATAGGAATCGGTTTGATATCTTCACGCTTGAAGGACAGGTCATCTTAGAGTAGGGTGAGGATTAGGGTTGTTCCGCCTCCCCGCTTACCTGATTGGTCATTATAAGAACATATGAGCGGGCGGGGTCTTACATTATCAGCTGCTTCATCACAGGAAAAACATCGTATTCTGATTAAAGACATCTTGATGAAGATAGGAGGTGTGCAGAAGAAAGGTGTGGGATTTTCAGGGTGCTTTCTTCAGGTGTAATAAGCCCGCACAGGTGGGATTGTGCGGCAGGGTTAGGCAGACTTAGAGTGGCGGCGACACGCACGGGGAAGTTTCCCCGCCTGGGTAAAAGGTACACAAACGGCTCTTACTGCGTCAGATCACCGCAGACGAACAAGTGTTCCACCTTTAAGGTTAAAACAACACCGCTGCGGCTCCCCGCACACCTGTACGTGTACCACACCTGGCGCACAGGTACACCGTACCCCCCTTCCCGCGATGTTTGTTTTCACCTGTTGTTTCTGTTGAAATTTGCAGGTGACCGCTCGTGGAGTGAGTCCTGAGTCAACACACCTGTCCGCGACACCTGCCGAACGTACACACACCTGAGAGGGACGCCATGTCAACTATCGACGCCGAGGCGGGATCACCGGGACGCAGGGGCTCTCCTGTTGGGAGGTCTGAAGGGAGGTCCCCGCGGAAGGAGAGCAGCAGGCCGGTACGGGCCCTTACACCGCGAGAAGACGACATCGGGCTGCGGAAGGACGCCATCGGCCCGGTACGAGCCCACACGCCCTCCCCGCCCATCATCACGCCGGTCGCGCCCCCCTTCTCCACCCCCGGGTACCCGTACGGACTGTTCCCTGGGGGTCGGCCGGACGGCTTGCTGCAGCCCGCTCCCCTCATCCCGTCCACATCCGCCGGTCTACCGCACGGGGGCGCGTTCCTCTTCGGCAGAGAGAAGGGATTCGCGCCGATGCCGAGCGGCGCTCGGTCGGGTAGCCACTTCGACGCCTTCCACCGCTACGGACTGTTCGAGCGGTGTTTGTGTCCGTCCCTCGGCCAGACTCCGTCGGACTGGCTTCTCAAACACAGCGACTCCGTCAGGCAGAACGGCTGCCATTATTATTACGGACTTTTAGAGAAAGACCATTTCATGAACGGTCTGAAACCGGGAGGCTCGTCGTACAACGGCGGCATGCTGAGCGGACCCGTCCCGTCCATCTCCCCGTACAGACCCGCGCTACCCTCCTTCTTCCTCGGGAAGGACGCGTTCTCCGCCGTATCCGCGCCATACCCCTTCAGGTACCCGACGCTCGTCGACGACGCGTTGAGAAAACCCGCCGGCGCTCTGATCGACGAAAGTCCGACGTCTTCGTCCATCCAACTCACCCTCAAGACGTCTTCGAACAAAACGAGAAAGGGTCACCTGTGTATCTACTGCGGGAAGCTGTACTCGCGGAAGTACGGACTGAAGATCCACCTGCGGACGCACACCGGGTACAAGCCGCTCAAGTGTAAGGTGTGTCTCCGGCCGTTCGGCGATCCGAGCAACCTCAACAAGCACATCCGCCTGCACGCGGAGGGTGAGACGCCTTACCGCTGTCCGCACTGCGGCAAGGTACGCACAGTTTTCAAACTTTTAGATACACAGTCTGGTAGAACATAGACATCTCTTACTTTAAGCTTACCGCACTGCGGCATGGTACGCACAGTTCTAAAACTTCTAGATACACAGTTTGGTATAACATAGACATCCTTTACCACTTGCTGCACTGCGGCAAGGTACGCACAGTTTTAAAACTTCGAGAAACACAGTTTGGTAGAACATAGATATCTTTTACCGCTTACCGCTCTGTGGCAAGGTACTCACAGTCTCAACTGTTCTAGATACGCAGTTCGGTAGACATAGACATCTCTTAAGCTTACCGCGCTGTGGCAAGGTATGCACAGTTCTAAATGTTCTGTAAATGCACATAGTTCGGTAGAACATAGACATCCCTTAGCGCTGTTCGCACTGTGGCAAGGTATGTGGCAAGGTATGCACAGTTTTAGATATTCTAACTGCATACTTCGGTAGAATATAGACATCCCATATCACTGTTCCACCGTGTTATGAATGTTCTAAATACACAGTACGGTAAAACATAGACATCCCTTACCGCTTTCCACACTGTGGAAAGCTACGGAGAGTATTGCCTGTTACAAAATACTCTTCTAAACAATTCTGTGTCATATAGAAAGGTGTCTACCACTTTCATTAGATATCATTACGACTGTAAACATTATGGAAAGGTACGGACTGTTCGGAACTTCCAACTGCTGTAAAATACTCTTAGGTTGTAGACATTCCACCATCCGTGCTGTGACAAGTTGCGGATAGTTTTAACTGTTATAGAATACTATTCGAAACAATTTTCTGTGAGATGCATGTAGACCGTGATCCTAGATTGTCGAAATGACTCATAGATCAGTGTAGTTTGCCTTGGCTGCATGCGTAGCAAAGTTTCTTATTGAGAGAGAGGGAGAGAGTAGAACTAAAAAAACTATATTTCCCTACTTTATAAGTAATACAGAATGATAGTCATAATTCTAATGACTTAAGACAAACTTAAGACAAACCTTTGATTATAAAACATATTTGTTCTACCATCACAAAGAAGCAAAGAGAAGTAGACTACAAAGCTTGTGCTAGATTGACAATATATATATGCTTTTGTAAACTATTCTTTTGTTACGTCGATGAAGGTTAGACATCCAGGTAATAAGATAAGCCAAAAAGCTGCTACTCAGCAACTCATATGATTTTGCTTATTTGTGATGGTAGAACAAATATGTTTTATAATCAAAGGTTTGTCTAAATCTATGATATGATTATGAGTTTCCAAAATCATATTCAGTTGCTTAAGTAACTGCTTTTTGGCTATTCTTTTGTTGTGAACTGTACTTAACCTATAGCGGGCATTGGGCACATATTTGCAATAATCAAAAGTCTTCATCCCCCTTGTTTTTCCCCGGCCCAGGTTCTTGTCCGGCGGCGCGACCTGGAGCGGCACGTCAAGTCGCGGCACCCCGACGCGGCAGCCGAACGCTCCGAACACGGCACGACCAAACCCGAGGACGACGCCGAACTGCCCCGACTGAGCACGACGACGCTCGCGGCAACGTCGGACGGAACGAGCGACGCCGACGCCATCAGCGATCACGACGACGACAGCGAGCACTGAAAGTGACGCCCCTCCAGTCGGAAACTTAAAAAGTAGGACTTGTAAAACAACCGCGATGTACAAACTTTCTTCTGTATATATCAAAGTGAAATGTTGTAGATGTTTTACGTTTAAATGTTAAGTTATCTATGCGCCAGAAATGTGGTAGAATTATCACTTTCCTCCCACAGTAACATAACAGTAGCAAACGGTGGATAATCAGTCTATGGAATATCTACGAACATTCTTGTATATGTATATTTGGGAGATTAAAAACTATTTGAGATTGCTGTAAAGGTGTTATTTGCTGTCGAAACAAAACACGTTTTCTCCCATATATCATCTACTTCAGACCATGATTGTGACTTTTCTGGAATTCAGACTATTAAGAAGTGTCAGAAAACTTTCCCATCTGGAAAAGATTATGAGACGATTATGTTCATCTTTTTACGAAGAGTCCGACAGTAAAATGTTCCCACCTGTAAAAGATTATGCTGTGGAGTTTTGCAGTAGAGGCGACCAGAGGAGATTGTGTAGACGTTAGAATTTGCCTGTCGTGAGATTCTAACGGAACAGCAGCTCTTTTATCTGTTGGCTCTTTGTAAATCTAAAATTAAAACCAGAGGGAGCATGAAGTAAGATTCATCCATTAGTAACTGTCTGAAAAACTTAATTTTCCGTTATCGCTGTATATTAGGGAGTAAAAGACGCGATGTGTTGATCCCGAAGCAGTTGTTTGGCGGAAATACCGTTGTGCTCTTGCTCTACGAATTGCGATACATTAGTGTCGTCCTAACATCTACTTGAAGTGCGTGGGTGTAACGTCACGACTTGTTGACTCTCCGTTCTGTTTCTATCCGGTAAATTGAGTTTCCCGCACCAAGCCGTGCCTAACACGGGCGCGACGGCAAGTCCATAGCCGTACACAAAGCGTACTTCAGTCCGTAACACGATACACGCACCGAAGATCGGCTTTCTAACGGACATGAGTCAATGTCGCTGTCCAGGATCGTTCGTAGTTTGATCTTAAACCACGGAAAAAGATGATCCGAGATTCCTAGCTTTCCTGTGCCTGTTTAGACAGCGCGGTGACATCAGTACCTCCTACCACGGTGGTCCCCAGACCTGTTTATTCTGCAGACAGACACAAGTGTACGTGTAAACACCGCCGTTGTTTTACCGCGGTTGTATTATATGTCTTCATAGGAAATGTACAACATGTCCAGGGCAGAAGTTTGTAAAATAAAATTTATCATAAAAACTTTGGAGCTCCGCAGAGAAATACATTAAGCAAAATAGACTTACACATTGCTTCACTGCTTGGTCTGTACCGACGCTTTCCGAAAACACTTGTGATTGTAACGAAGACAGTAATGCACAATACACCAATAGCAGTCTACCGGAATTATCTTGTGACGTAAGCTACTCAACAAGCAGAGGTTCGGCTAGCCAGTGACATGAAGAAAACAGTATGAAATAGAAAGCCCGACAAAACGCTTAAAGACACGTCTGAAACAGCCAGACCCGAGCCTCGGCTTGGTGAATGAGGTAAAGGTGCGCTTACACCGCACTTGCATCAAGCTTGCGTCACTACGGGGTTCGTTCACTGCGTCACTGTTTTGTTACTTTCACCGATTTTTTATAAATTAGATATTGCGTAATACGTAAACGTATGACTTAGAAGACGACAAAATACACAAAAAGAAAGAAAATTCGTTCTTTATCTCTGAAATTCGTTGAAAATTTTTCGAACCCCGCAGCGACGCAGGCTTGACACACGTGCGGTGGGAGCGCACGCCTTAAGTGTCTAGGATTCCATGTGCAGATTTGTCCTTGACGCACGAGTTTCAAACAACCTGTCTCTGACATGATGTTGACTGAAAGACGGTTATCAACGACAAGAAAACTCGTCAGAGATTCGATAGTATGTGTATTAAACAGTCTTATTGTGTAAGTATGACGTCAACAAAGTATGTTTGTTAATTTGTTTGTGTATGTTAGGTTTGACTGTGATAGAAAGACTTTTGTACATGAAGTGAACCATGTGTAACCATGGCAACAACGTACAACCATGGCAACCATGCGTAACCATGGTAACAATGTGTAACCATGACACTGCAGTAAATAAACAGAGCAGATGTAAAGAGTGGAACTTTGTGTGCAGACTCTGGGGCTGGATTTTGTTTGTATGCTTGCTTGCTTGTTTGTTTGTTTGAATGATAGAGAAAATTACGATCACTCACTATCTATTTATAGATTAATTGATTCATTGGTGAAAATTGATGAAAATCATACAAAAATTTATGAAAATCATACACCCATGTGGAATTTTACACGATACGAAAATCCTGATAGTCTCAAGAGGAAGACTTTTTAAGTATCAGTTGAGACAGGTAGTTATTGATGAAAGATTGTGGATTCTTTTTGAAACGCCTTAACGGAATTTATCTATTATCTAAGTTTACTAATCTATTTGCTATTATTGACTTATCAGTTGTAGAGTGCAGTAGAGTGTATCGAGGAGGTATTGGTTGTCATTGGAGAGAGATTTCTTGTGAAGAAGTCGCCTGTTAGACGGGCTGCAGTGTTGAGTAGAACCGCTGTGTGGCGTTGTAACTTCTCCTCTGTCATCTCTGATTCCTAGGCCGTACGTAACTGAAGAAGATATGGATTAGCCGAAAGGCAAAATGTTCATTATCAGGGGAATAGATGTAAAAGGATATCTTGATTTTTATATTCCAGATCCTGACCGAAAAATAGTCAATGTATACTGCTAGTAATCCAGAAAACTAACAATAAACCCTTACACAAGTGAGTCGGTCCGCCCAATCTGAAGCGGGAAGTAGCCAATCACAATACTCCTTCTATAATAGAACCGGTCGTGACCTATGACCTATAATTTTCCCGCGTGTGAAAAAGTTCGTCTGTGACCTTCCTACTTTCCTCCTCTCGCAGGTAAGTACCGGTAAATGTTACTTCACATCTTAGACTCAAAGTTAGAGAAGGAACTTTAAGTTTAACTACTTGAAAAACGCGGGTGGGATGCAAGGGAGGGGGGGGGGTGTTAGGGAACTGATATGAGATAAATGCTTGCCGCAATCATGGACATGCACATAGACACACGCAGACACACAGGCAGACACAGACACGCGCAAATACATGCACACACGCACACAAACGTGACATGCACACACACACATACTGTGACATACATCACCATACATGCACACACAACTCTGTCTCTGCACTTCTGTCACAAACAAACACAACCTTTCATGACCCCCCCCCTTTCATGAGCATCACTAGTTTTAAAATTAAAAACTAGAGTTCCACGAACACATACCTTTGCCAAATAAACCAGGTTTGTTATGTAGAATGATGTCTGTAGACAAATGCGTTACTCATTTCATTTTCTTCATAATTATATGCTTGGAGTTGGTTTATAACATTTCTGCATTGATTATGCAAATTAGATCCCAAGTTACAATTAATTGATATCAAATTGTATCAAGCATAACTTAAGCTATCAGCATACCAAAAATCATGATGATCCTTTGATCCATTCTTGACTTATTCTCTTTCAAAGTCTTAAAATACATCCCTTACTCTCTTCCCTCTTTCTCAGTTACATATGTGACAACTTTGATGAAAGTACTATAATGGAATGCAGTGGATTTATAAACTTTTCCTCATCAATTATGCAAATTAGCTGTTAATTTGCATAATAAGTATCACATTATATAAGTCTTCACTTAGGCTATCTACATGCCAAAAATCATGACGATCCGTCAACACGTTCACATTTTCTCATTAATTATGCAAATGAGATCATCATTTGCATTATAAATATATATTGACATTTCTCTCTTTCTCAGCTACATATGTGACAAGTTTTAAAGTCCTATCATGGAACGTAGTGAATTTATAAAATATCCTCATTAATTATGCAAATTAGCTGTTGATTTGCATAATTGGTATCTCATTATGTTTGTCTTCACTTACGCTACCTACATACCAAAAAACATGATGATCCGTCAACATCTTCATATTTTCTCATCAATTATGCAAATGAGGCCATCATTTGCATAATGGATATCTATCGACATTTCTCTCCTTCCCAGCTACATGTGACAAGTTTGAAAGTCCTATCATGGAATGCAGTGGATTTATAAATTTTCCTCATTAATTATGCAAATTAGCTGTTGATTTGCATAATAAGTATACCATTATGTAAGTCATCACTCATTCTATCTACATACCAAAAATCATGACGATCCGTCAACACGTTGTAGAGTTATTCTCGTCCAAAGTTTGAAAGGAAACCGGCGCCTGCAGTTCCAAAAAAGCCGCTAGGGGGCCCAAACTCACAGCACTAACTCTCTGCCTCGAGGGCTATCTACCACTCAAAAATCATGATCACAGCATGTCCAGAACAGGAGATATCAAAAATTGAGGTTCTGCTGCAGTACCTTAGCAAGCCGCTAGGGGGCCCATTATCGAACTTGACCTTCGTTTTCCCGACCCCTACCCACCTACCAAATATCATCGGGATTCATCCAAGACTTCTTGAGTTATGCTGTTAACACACACACACAGACACACACACAGACTCACAAGCCCAAAACATAACCTTAGCCATTCTGGCAAAGGTAACAAATATATTGAACATGTTTTGTATTAAAAGCACCATACAACGTTTTATTAAACATACCGTTTATCATATAGAATCTGGTGGAAACAGACAGCAACATGAAAGCCTGGCGTTACCGAGTCATCCTCTTCTTACTGACAGCTCGTGTCGTCATGGGAATCCCTGTGACCACATCTGTCCACAAATCAGTCCAAATTAGCTTTATAATAGCATTATGATAACTTCTTACACTGATGCTATTACGGGTCAAGTATTGCACAGACAGCAGGAAGGTCTCGTGACGCGTCAGAGCCGGAAATCTGTCCCTAAGGCGGCAAGCAGAGCGGATAGCGAGTGAGCAGGGTGGATAAAGGGGAAATCTTCCTGACCTCTAGGAGCGGTCGTGTCATTGTCATTAGTCGTGCGATTTGCAACAAGGCTGTGACAGGACCGACCTTCAGAATCTGCGAGAACTTTCCCCGTCAGAAGGCAGTTGTTTGTACGACATATCCACGACTTTCTCCAATATTGTATGGCCTCCTACTTTCAATATTGACCATAGCAAAATCATGATTGGTATCAGCCCTACAGCTTCCACGATAGTGCCATCAATTTGCCGAGGAAAAACTGTCGCATGAGGAGTGTGACCGGGGCCCTAAAGGTGGTACTAGTATCTCTCCGCAATTGGGGCACAGGTGCGGCACTGCGGGGTTCAAAAGATAACGAATTTCAGAGATAAAGAACGAATTTTCGTACGTTTTGTGTAGTTTGTTGCTTTCTAAGTCATACTTTTACGTATTACGTAATAACTAAGTTATAAAAAATCGGCAAAAATAACACGACAGAAAACGAACCCTGCAGTGCCGCACAGGTGACCCAAGTACAGTGAGATACCACCTTAACGAGTTTCGCCTTTTCCCACCGGACTCTCAGCGGACGGACTTGCGGCGGGAAAACCTCTTACTTTCGACCACAATGTGATCATAGCGGAAATACGACCAGATTACCGAATAATCCCTACCTGGCGTACAAACTATTTGGTTGAAACTGCTCTTCAGCCATTAATAACTTAAAGAGAAGAGATTATCGTAACACTCGCCAATATCCGTTTATGTCGCGGCTATATTTTCAGACGGGATCCCGGCCGGACTGTTTGTGACAACGAAAAGTAAGTGTAGAAAATATAGAAATCATAATAGCTAGATTATGTTTTATGTTTTGCCTTTGTCGTCCTTCTCGATCATTCGCGGAAACTGCCCGCTCGGGCCCCGGTTGGAGGTGTGACCCCAGCATTATAACGGTGAGAGAACCTCTAACCGCAATGTGATCATCACGGAAATGCGACCAGATCACAGGATAAACTCTACCGTTGGGTTAGGACTGCTAATCAGTCATTAATAACTTAAAGAGACGAGCCACAGATTATCATATTGACGCCTTATTCCAAACGTGATCCCAACGAGAACGAGAACGAAAAATAGCAATCTTTATCAAGAAATAGCTGGTCACCATCTGGAATGGCTGGTCACCATCTGGAATCAGTTGAGTCCTGTCCTCCGTAATATTGGGGTTCAAGCCACTGAAAAGTCCAACATCTTGACATTCAAGCGATCGCTTGTGAGAGCCACGTTTGTGAGATTTGACACCCAGTTCAATATCGACGTCCCCTGCTCTTGGTCCACATCTTGTGGGTGTGCCTCTTGCACTGCTTTAAGGCTACATTAGTATTGTAATTAGCTTTTTACTCTGTATATAATGATATTTGATAATTTTGTATATAATCAATTCTGTGTATAATTGTCACTGAATTGTATATTCATGTCTGCTGACTTTTGATGTCTAATGTTTATTGTTTGATTTTGGTTTCGTATTGTTTTCTATTATCATTTCAGGTTTGGGAGGACAACTTGTAAAGGTGTTGATACACCTGTTTTGTCCTCCCTTCCACTTGTTTTTGCATGTGGTAAATTCAAATAAAGAAATAAAGAAATATACACAAATCATATTCATGACAAAATTACGTTTGATGTGGTTTGTTGTCCCACATACAATACTTTTCTTTCCTGGACGCCGTTTTGGAAGATTAACCCTAGCATTATTATAACGTTGGGAAAACCTCTTACATTCAACCGCAATGTGACCATCGCGGAAATGCGACCAGATTAACGGATAAACTCTACCTGACGTACACAAACTATCGGGTTAGAACTGCTGATTAGCCATTAATAACTTAGAGGACCGAGCTACAGATGATGCTAACCGTGTTATCCAGTGTGCCCTAGTCTAACACGATCACGCTGCAGTCAGCACACACTACAATATCTCTTAAGAACTGACCGCACATTCTGGATTACAAGATAATTACTGTTCGTGTAGCCTTCATTCCATTGACAACTAGAGTTCCACGAACACATACCTTTGCCAAATAAACCAGGTTTGTTATGTAGAATGATGTCTGTAGACAAATGCGTTACTCATTTCATTTTCTTTATAATTAAATGCTTGGAGTTGGTTTATAAAATTTCGGCATTTATTATGCAAATTAGATCCCAATTTACAATTAATTGATATCAAATTGTATCAAGCATTACTTAAGCTATCAGCATACCAAAAATCATGATGATCCTTTGATCCATTCTTGACTTATTCTCTTTCAAAGTCTTTAAATACACCTCTTACTCTCTTCCCTCTTTCTCAGTTACATATGTGACAACTTTGATGAAAGTACTATAATGGAATGCAGTGGATTTATGAACTTTTCCTAATCAATTATGCAAATTAGCTGTTAACTTGCATAATAAGTATCACATTATATAAGTCTTCATTTAGGCTATCTACATGCCGAAAATCATGACGATCCGTCAACACGTTAATATTTTCTCATTATGCAAATGAGATCATCATTTGCATGATAAATATGTATTGACATTTCTCTCTTTCTCAGCTACATATGTGACAAGTTTTAAAGCCCTATCATGGAATGTAGTGAATTTATAAAATATCCTCATTAAATATGCAAATTAGCTGTTGATTTGCATAATTGTTATCTCATTATGTAGGTCTTCACTTACGCTACCTACATACAAAAAAACATGATGATCCGTCAACATGTTCATATTTCCTCATTAATTATGCAAATGAGGTCATCATTTGCATAATTGATATCTGTCGACATTTCTCTCCTTCCCAGCTACATATGTGACAAGTTTGAAAGTCCTATCATGGAATGTAGTGGATTTATAATTTTTCCTCATTAATTATGCAAATTAGCTGCTGATTTGCATAATAAGTATACCATTATGTAAGTCATCACTCATTCTATCTACATACCAAAAATCATGACGATCCGTCAACACGTTGTAGAGTTATTCTCATCCAAAGTTTGAAAGGAAACCGGCGCCTGCAGTTCCAAAAAAGCCGCTAGGGGGCCCAAACTCACAGCACTTACTCTCTGCCTCGAGGGCTATCTACCACTCAAAAATCATGATCACAGCATGTCCAGAACACGAGATATCAAAAATTGAGGTTCTGCTGCAGTACCTTAGCAAGCCGCTAGGGGGCCCATTATCGAACTTGACCTTCGTTTTCCCGACCCCTACCCACCTACCAAATTTCATCGGGATCCATCCAAGACTTCTTGAGTTATGCTGTTAACAGACAGACAGACACACACACAGACTCACAAGCCCAAAACATAACCTTAGCCATTCTGGCAAAGGTAATTATGACGTTATGGCCGAATGGGAGGAGATGGGATGTCAGTGCGATTGAATCTACATGTTACCCCTTTGTCTCATGTTGTTGATATTTCTTGATGATGTATACAATATATATACATAGTAATGTGTGTGATATCTTTAATTTCAGCATCCTAACGCTTCATTTATTCTCCTGCAACCTAGCCAGCTAGTAGTCGGGTATCCAAGCAACCAGGCAGTTCGCTGGGCATCCAAGCAACCAGGAAGTTAGCTGGGCAACCAAGCAAATAACCACGAAATGAAGCAAGCAATGAAGCAACCAAGTGGAAAACATAATCGCTGTGGGGATCATTAAGCTTGTTGAAAGTTTCTCTCCTCGTCGTCAAAGCCTCGGAGCCTTATGTTTCAAATGTTTTGTGTTTAGGACATTTCGTTTTCCCAAATCCGTACCAAAACGACAGGCCCATACGGTGTCTAAAGCCCGTAGTAGTTCCCCCTTCGCTCTTAAACAAGCGTCCACAATCAGAACCACAAGCCCGTACGGTCCCATAGACACATTTAGTTGATGCACTTGCTCGCCTTGTATTTGATGTTCTCAGAAGCACTCTCACTCTGCGCGGGGAACTCGCGCTAATGACTCTATCGAGTCGGATGGTTCTGATGATTTATCATCTAATGATTCTCATGTCGGATAATTAAGTATCCCTGTCCCTGGCGGTACGTTAGTACACTACATGTTCCTTCCCGTATAACCGCTAACTGATCTGGTCTTAAGGGAACTAGCAGGTAAAACTACGGCTCTTCGGAACCTAGATGGATCCTTGAATGATTCTCATGTCGGATAATTAAGTATCCCTTTTCCTGTTGGTACGTTAGTGTACCGGATGTTTCTTTCTGTAGCTTTTAACTGTACTAGTCTCACGGGAACTTTCAGGTAAAACTACGGCTCTAGATGGATCAATTTGATGATCTCATCCCGGATGATTAATTACCATGTTGCTACAAGACGTCCCAATGTTTTTATGTAACCTGAACTGCGAACGTCCAAGGGAAACTATTATCAGAAAAACTTAGAAAATTGGACTCATCGGAATTTTCGCTCAGGCTTCTTCTTCGTCAGAAGACTGGTCGAAAATCCCAGTGGAACCATTTATAACTTGGAGAACTAAGTATTTCATCCCATTGAATTATTTTAATGCCCCGTTTGCTACACAGTTACACTTCTTAAAAGAATAGTAGTCACATTTAGCAGATTAGAGTATCTAGTTGATATATTAGCATCTAGTTGATAAAGTGCGGGATTCATTTTTGCGATTACCGATCCATCCACGGAGACACTGACGATGCCAGACATGTAATGCGATGTATGTCACTTCATTAGCCGCCGGTAGCAGTCAGCAAAACGCACCGGAGGGAAACAGAATGGCTCCGAACCGTTCAACTGTCGGAGACAGATACCCGAACTCCTGCATGTATCTGCACTGTTACAGCATTACTCAGTGAGATTGGGATAATTAGATTTTGGTTTGCGTCATTTACCTTCGTCAAAACGTTCCCCGGGCGTCTGTGGCGATTTTTCACCACCATTAAGACCAGCGGGCGTAATTAGTTAGGTCGTACTTGGCATGTGATTATTTCATGGAGCCACCAGCGGATGTTCCAAATGCAAATAACCGTATATGTCACTTCTGACACGGTTAGTCGGGAACGTGGAAGCTAGTTATCTCCGTGAAAATTGGAGATATTGTTCTAGGTGTGTCTGTGTCTGTGTGCGTTTCTGTGTTTCCCGATTTTTGTAGTCAGCATAACTCAAGAACCTCTGGATGGATTACGATGATACTTGGTACGTTGGTAGGTGTTGGGAAGACAAAGGTCAAGGTCGATTTGGGGCCCCCTAATATGTGACAGCAGAACTTACAGCAGAACTTCCGTTATCTGTATACTTTTACCTGGACGTGCTGGAGTCTTGATTTTTTGTGGCCGATACCTTGTTTTATTTTTGTTTCGCATAATCGGTAAACCGCCTTAAGACGTAACACACTAGTTGTGTACTGTACATACAAGCAGCAAGAAGACCAGACTGTAAGGGTTAATCCACCCACACTGACACCGGCCTTTTGACAAGTGTGGCGGGTTCCATTAAGTTAAGGACGACTAAGGATCTGGTCACATTCATCGTATGAGAGAAAATTAGGCCCATTCTTGCATCAGTCTTGGATGTTGCGTCTAAAGGTTAGACGTCTTGTGACAGGAAAGGTTGTTGTCTCTCCTTCGCGACGGTCGGTTATGTCATAGCTAAAAAGGCCATGCGACGGATGTGACTGGCCCTAAAACCGTTAGAATAGACGGAGATCCAGATAAAAATCCCATCTTTGCTCCGTTACGCCCCATTTTCTAAGGGCAGAGACTGTTTGACAGCCGATACATAAAGGACAACGCCATGGAAAGATGTTGGATATATGTCGTTGAAAGATGATTAAAAAACCTTTGGGATAAGTTGACTTGACAAATCAATAAGAGGTCATCAACAGACCTTGGAGATTACTAAGCACTCTCTCAAAGACCGCTGAGAAATCTGTGAAATATTTGGACGCTCCGCGGTCTCGCCACTTTAGCGGCTCAGGTACAGAGCTGGCGAGAAGAAGCCCTGTGGTGGCGTGGTGGAGCGGGTTATCCCACTGGTGCCAGGGGGATTTTATGACGGTCTGCGAAGAATGAAAGAAAGGGAAGACATTGCGGTAAGACGGGTGTGACAGCCACCTTAAGATGGGCATCTCTCCTTAGCATACGTCTGTCTCCGCTACTTCCCTAGGCTTACACGCTCCCAGACCACGCTAACCTCCCGACCATGCTAGTGATGTGTAAATTTGTCATATCATCATTACATACTCGTACCTGTGTATTTGTACCTATTTGTCGACACTCCAATATCAGCAACGCTGCCTGAGACTAGTGAGAGTCTGTGTAATGTACTTTGTCATATTTACCAACAAATAAATAAACTTTGTCCCGAGGTCTACAAGGTCCCAGACCCCCGCTACCACCCGAGGCTTACACGGTCCCAGACCCCCGCTACCACCCGAGGCTTACACGGTCCCAGACCCCCGCTACCACCCGAGGCTTACACGGTCCCAGACCCCGCTACTTCCCGAGGCGTACACGGTTCCAGACCCCGATACTTCCCGACTCCCGAGGCTTACACGATCCCAGACCACACTCACTTCCCGAGGCTTACACGGCCCCAGACCCCGAAACTTTCCGATGCTTACACGGTCCCAGACCCCCGCTACCACCCGATGCTTACATGGTGCCGGGCCCCGCTACTTCCCGAGGCGTACACGGTCCCAGACCCCCGCTACCACCCGAGGCTTACACGGTCCCAGACCCCCGATACTTCCCAAGGCTTACACGGTCCCAAGCCCCCGATACTTCCCCAGGCGTACACGGTCCCAGGCCCAAGAGAGAACCAAGAGAACTGCAACAGCCTCTCCCCTTGCAACATGCCTAGCCAACCCCGTCTTCAACACCGTCTTGATGACGTATTGCTGTTTCCCAACCATGGAGCCAATCAGAGACAAGACGGAAAGACGACCGACTACTTTCCAATGCTTAACCTTTCTGTCCGCCACAGAGACGATGCTTCATCAGGGCTTTCCTTACAATCGGTTCCTAGTTTACTGGTACCTGTATAAAGAACTGATATCGTCACTTTCGACACACTATAGGATGCTACAATACTGTAACATACAACACGTAACATAGAGAAGAAGTTAGTAGACAGATTATCTCTGTAGACATATCACTATGCAAGGCCTGTATCCGTAAAGGTTACGCGTAAAGCCCCTTTTTGCACAGCACACCAAGAGTAATGACTGAAGTCGTTTTAGACTTTAGTAGGTTCACCATCCGAGCCTTCGGCATACATAAGGTCTCACCATTCGTGTTGATCGACATCGTCTTCCGCATTTCGTCCCCAAAATATGCTTCTTAATGTTGCTCCTTGTGCGCTTTAATGTTACTCCTTAATGTACCTCCTTGAGCAGAAAGTGATCAGACGCACTCACGAGATCATCAATTTTGTACTTCAAAGGACGGAAACACAGATCTTTGCGCAAAGCCGGAGAACGGCATTACCGCGATGAAGCATGGCCTATCAGCACCTTTACGTACAACTCTACTGCCATGAATAATGGACTATCCGCATCTTAACGAAACTGCTGTGCTGCACTGGTCCGCATCCCTGACGGCCTGCCAGGTGGAAGCAACAGGAACTATTTTCACGGCGGATTTTCAGAAAATCGCTTTCGCCTACACTTTCTCCATAATCGATTACTGCAAACCCGCAGGTACATTCCATCATTCGTCGTGCGATTTTTCTTTGTCGAAAGGCTTTCGGCAAATTTATGGCAAAACCGTCCAACAACAAGGATTTTCTATACAAGACAGCTCGGTTTTATACCGGACACGAAAACAACTGCCACACGAATGCCGTCAGTCTGCTGTCGTAAACCTGCTGTCGTAAACCTGCCGTGTGACAAATGTGGACGCCCACAAGACCCCTCCCATGTCGGTCCTCAGCAGCTCAAATCAGACCGAGGAGAGAAGGCATATAGTGCTAGGGAAAACTGTGGATAACCGGAGCTATTTCCACACAGGATCTGAGGGAATTACTTTCACTGTGACTCTCCACTTGGAGTACACACCGCCACTCTGAGTGGAATATTTCAAACCAACCCATCTCACCCTACATTTCCAACTCTACAAATAAGAAGCCGAACTCACGTATCCGATTACTGTACCACGAACCTGTTCCGGATAACATTGACCTGTACTCAGCCCGTTGACGACTGACATGTACGATAAATGTATTCTTTTTTCCCCTTTTGACATCTCCGTATTGAAATACTCTCGGTACCTGCCAGGTTCTCTGAACTTGGGAACTAAAATCAATAAGGAAGTCACTGTGCCAATTCTTCATCCCTCTCCTTCAAGTGGCGGTGCAGAGGAATCTTAAGGATGGTCTTTTTCAAGACGCACTGAAGCATGTCTGCCTCCTTCTCCGCAGCCCAATGAATCTTGGGTAATTTCGTGCATGTGAAATGTTCTCCGTGACGTTTGAGGAGAGAGAGTCGGTGTGAGAGTGGGCTCAGTACCGGACCTGCGCGAGGATTGTGCAGCTGCTCTTAACAAGCTGCGAGTCGTACAGGAGGAATTTCCGACAACCTCAAGATGGTTTCGCGTGGCGTGCAGGTTTACTCAAGAAGAGCGGTTCTGTTTCTGCAGCGCATTTACCTGGTGTTGTCAGTACTCAGGTGAGTTTACCTCATGTTATCTGTACTCAGGTGAGTGTACCTCGTGTTAGGCTAACGTCACATTCCCAAACCAGTGCCCAGTTGCAATATTTGTGGAAACGAAAAATAGAAATGTATACATGTACTTAAAACATAGACAAATAATGCATATGACCATTCTCTTCACGTCTTTTGTAGTTGGTGTTTTCAATATCATACCCTTTGTTCTCGAAAGCTGCTCAGGAGGGCCCCGGTTTGGAAATGTGACTTAGACCTTACCAGTGCTCATTTGAGCTTACCTGGTGTTTTCTGTACCCAGGTGATTGTACCCTGTGTTATTAGTACTCAGGTGAGTTACCTGGTGTTATCAGTACTCAGGTGAGTTACCTGGTGTTATCAGTACTCAGGTGAGTTACCTGGTGTTATCAGTACTCAGGTGAATATACCCTGTGTTATCAGTACTCAGGTGAGTATACCAGGTGTCCAGGTGTTATCAGTACTCAGGTGAGGGTACCTGTCTTTATCCGGTGAGAAAAACTGGCTGGCACGACTGGCAGGTATCAAGAGATCGGAGCTTTGGTCAGCCTTCGTAGGTTACTTTATGTAAGTAGAATCAGCACTAACGAGTATGAACAAGTTGAAGTTGACCATCAGATTTCCCTCTCGCACAGTGACCACCTGCTCATTACCTGTTGTTATCAGATCAGTAAAGCTGGTGCCTTAAGCATGTCTGTGTCTTAATGATGAGGATCAAGAGATACAGGATAAGCGGTTTGGTCATCCATAGAAGGCAACGTAGAATCAGCGCTTATACCCCCCCTTTCCACTAGGACGGCGCTCTCGCCGCGCTCTCTCTGCGACCTCAAATTTTACAGATTTTACAGAATTTTACGAATTGTATAGAAAAGAAACGAATGTTTTTACACTTTGTGTGCTTTGTTGTTCTGCCAATCACACTTTTACATTCTGTATGATATACAAAGTAAGGAATTAAAGGTTACATATATCTTATTTAGTTCATAGTGAGAGCGCAGCGCGATCGCCGTCTAGTGGAAAGGGGGCCTTACATAGCGAATGGAAACGGAATTGAGTTATTTCATTTCATCGGTTTTCCTACAGGACGCCAGTCCCTGCCGTCTGAACATCCACTAATAAATACCCCTGCGTGTCTTCTAACATACACACTGTCTCCTTTTGTAGGGTTAGAGATATATCTCTTTGGTATGGTACTGTGTATTATTACTTCTATGCATTGTAGCCTCCCAAATAACTGCTTGAGGCAATCTTAGCACTTACGCCAAGTAAAATGCTTCTCTGACTTAATCGTGCTATCGTTGGATTTGATCTACCACCGTTGCATTAAGCCTGTGCAAGATAGAAAGTGCTACCTTAGAATTTGCATTTAATTTAGGCTTTTTGTATTACCTATAGGGCACACTACCAGTAACAGTATAACCATGTTTACTATCTGTCTTTTTATTCTGCTCACATGTATTCAAAGAATATTGCAGACGAAATTTGCTTGTTTGATCCCCTCCTCAAACACATATAAAATATAGATAGAGTAGACATTAAAACTAAATGGGGGGGGGGGGGGGCTAAAACACACATGATTAATTAACAATTAGTCGACCTGCCTGTCCGCACAGTCTTTCAAAGCACAAACGATATCGAAAGTAAGAATGAAAGAGAACCACGTAATTACATCAGATAGATATAATTTCCATTGAAAGTATACATTATCTGACGAGTACAGACTGCATCAGGAGGCAGCTTGGCTCCGCACGAATGTTTATCAGAAAGGCGGGGGAACTTATCGGCCCTGTAGTCTTTTCTGTCGCTCCTTCCTTCCGTCTTCCTTTGAACGACCGACGGCAGGGCGCCGGGCTCTCCTTGTAAAGCAGGCCTGTAACCTTGTGTAGTACATGTTCGTTACTGATGCTTGTTCAGTTTTCACTTACAACGTTTATGAGGACAAAATGCATGCACTTATTCAACGAAATCTGCAAATTGATTCATCTTAGCGATAAAAAAATGAGAAATCCCTAGTCATAGTCTAGCTTAGTCATTGATTTATTGGTAGATGTCTCCATTACATAAATGTGCAATTTTGAGGTTGATTCTAGACAAATTGCCAAAAGAAATCAACGCCTTACAATTCTGTCAATGTACAATTAATACTGGACCCAGAACAAAAATTGTTTTCTTATTTGCCCAATGGCCAAATCATCCATTTTACAAAAAGTATGATCACAGACTCGAACGCTCCAAAATCTGTGAGGATATCTATGATTTATCTTATTCATTTGCAGAGTTTTGTTGATGAAAGGAAGCTTAAAATTCCATATCGAGATTATATTGAAGTGGCCAGTTTGTGTCACTCGTAAATGGTAAACCAGCTAATCTTGACTTTATTGGCAACTTTCGTGTTTCCAATATATGTCAATAAAGTATGTTTTACAGGAAATGCATTTAGCTTGTGCTCTATATTAAAATGAAGGTGAAAATAAAATACTGAACAGTTTAATGGTTGTCTGATCACAGAAATATACAGGAAAACAGCACAGCTGGTGATGGCCCTTAGTTACATTTGGAGAACGACAGTCGTCCATTTTGTAGTGCTTGTTGTTGATGCATTTTGTAGCTTTGGTAGGAATAAATCACGAGCATCTATTTTAGATTCGTCTAATTTACCAAAGCCGGGTAAAACCCGTCTAATTTTCCGAGGCCACATAAAATTCTCCAAGGTTGCAAAAGCCCAATGAAGCAAAACCATGATTAATTCATTCTTCAATTTCCGCCCGATGTTTTCTGTTGGAGTGTTGTCTGTTAAGGAGGCCGCAACAAGTCGTGAGGATGTATTATTTCCAGGCGTTTGTATTCCCCTGCTGTGCAGTGAGACAAAAAGGTCGCTAATCAGTCCCTAACAGCAGGAACTAGGGGAAGTTGGGAATAATGAATGACAAAATTAAACAAGGGTCTTACTAGGTATCATGTTATTTTTTTTAACGCTTGGTCTCCTTTTTTAAATAAAAAACAGATATGTTTTGATAAGACGCAGAAACACAGGGTTTTGTATAACGATGCAGAACTATAAATTTGATAACGATATATGTAGCCATAAGTTGTCTTGATAACGATGCAGAAATATCTATATCTATATATCTATATCTATATCTATCTATATATATATATATATATATATATATATATATATATATCTATCTCTCTCTCTCTCTCTCTCTCTCTCTCTCTCTATATAATGATGGAAGAGATGTTAGGAAAGATGGTGCTAGCTGCCCAGTTTTAGAACGGGAACCAGAAGAAGTAGCAAACGCTACCAGAAACAACGCAATACAGCTATGGTTGATCCCCCCACTGTTTTCTCCCCACTGTTCTTCAGGGGAGCGATGTCTGTTCAGGAGACTGCCACTCCCACCGAGTCCTTCTTCCGCCTGCTGGACGACTATGACCACAGGATCAGGCCTAACTTTAACGGTACGTCCGAGATTGCATCTGTATGTATTGAGAATGTGAACAAACGCTACACACGTCAGCCTAGTAACTGTTCACAGAGATACAGACAACAGCTGCAGATGACAAAATTATGATAAGAATACGAAACCTACCAAATGCATCAAATGAAACAACACCTCTCACAACATCATTCATTCACGTCGAAACACAACTGTTTGATTTGTTGGTTGAGTCAGAGGTTTGTGTTGAAGGTTTGGGTTGATAAGGTGCCTCTGAATCTTATCAACCACAGCTGATTTGTATCGCGTAGTTCAACCATTTGTTACCCGCTCTCGTAAAGCATCGTTTTGCAATATTCTAAAATTTTGAGTACTATTTTTGTTTCTGCAGGGAAATAGCTATTATTTCTGCTGGGAAATAGCCCTATTTCCGACTCTCGCTCCGGTTGTATCTCTCGGGAAGCTTTTGTGTCCTTTCAATGATGATTGAATATGTCGGCCGGACAAATATGTATTTAGACAAACTGTCGGCGACATGTTGTGACTAGAAAACGATTTGTCACATTGCTCTCAACAAGAAACGATCATCCTGATGAACGATAATAGATGGCAAAGATCGGTAAGCACACATTGTGACGGCGTCTCCAGTACTTAACAGACGGGTTTGCCGTCCTAAAATGACTAGATAATACCCCAACCCACGGAATAAATGCTCCTGTTTCTGGAAGCATTGTGCGTGATCTGGGCGGTACGATTCACCACAAATCCTCGCAATTAATTCTGGAGGATTGCTCATTATGCGCACACTTTATCGCGAAAAGCTATTAAAAGTTCCGCGCACGTTCCCCGCACCGGCGAGTCTGCATCTGTTTGCCCTTGGCCTAGTTTTTGTTTATCCCTAAGTACGTTTTATGCTTTGGTAAGATTGATGTTATATGACCTTACCTGGCGGCGTTGATAACGCCTTGTAATTCTATCATCTAAAATCATAAGTGCAAGTTTGATCATGAGAGTGTGAATGGAACTTGCTGCGAATATTAGAGAGATCTTCTTTTAGAAAGTGTACAAAGATAAGCCAGATTTTGATAATCCCCTCTACTGTCTTCCTCCCGGCTTAGTAATTGTTTCTCAGACACACTGATAAGATCTTTCAATTCCATCATTTAAAACCATTTGTGTACGCTTGTTTCTGAAACCTCACAATTCCATGCTTTCCGCGAATTCAAATCTTTTCATACAAAGTATACAAAGAATTTCAGTATGGTCTTCCTATCGGTTGAAGGTTGGCCTAGTTTTTGTTTGTACCTGAAGGCACTTCGTGGTGCAGCAAGCTTTCCATCACCTGCTAAACCCCAGCCCAGGGCGTAGTGCGCTGATGTGTAGGAGTTCAATATGGTTCTGCACAGGCACACTCTGATAATGCCTCTCAAACCCATCATCTTGAACCATGCATAGGATCTCCGTGTGTCGATGAAACTGTATGATAGCACCATTGCTGGATTCGCGAGGTCTCAGTGTATAAAAAAAAGGACCAAGTTTCGATATGTCTTATCCATCATGGAAAACATGGCCTTGTTATGATGATTCAAATGTACCTGCGCTTCCCGCTCCAGTAACCCTGTTCATCAGCGGCTGCCACACGACCTGCGGCAGGAGTACGCATATGGGCAGGACCTTGCTGATCAGACAGGCAGATTCTCATTCTGATAACGGTTCTCAATTACATATGTAACAGTCATAGATGTAGGCTTAACGGTACTCTGTGGTTACAAAATTGCCACGAAGTAGGCTAGGTCAGATGTTGTCTTCTGCCACTTCAAACGATAAGTCTTCAGTTTCGTTGATTGTTCCCAGAAGCCGGGTGTCATTGGTGCAAAGGATTGAGGCGCTAGGCGACAACAAATCTGGCAATATCTATCGTAATGGACTTTTTACGATCCATGCGCCCGTTTTACCAGTTTGATATCGTGACATAATCCGTCATTTTACGCTAGTTTTATAACGGACTCACACATTCTTATTATGAAATACGTTTCACATCGATTTCTGGATTTGCAGCGACTTGTTACGTGTATGAGGATTGTTCCGGATCAGTGACCATCTGTCGCAAGAGTCACAAACTGGTGATTGAAATCATCACATGCCTGAATGCGATACAAAAAAGAGAAAGGTTGAATTGCCGTACAGAATCTAGAAGTAAGATGATCTATCAATACATGTTTCAAGGTTGCCTTTCTGTAAAGCTTACGACAGCATGTTAGGAACACTCGTTTATGTGTTGTCGATGTTACAAGGCATTGGCAGAAAATGTGGTCAAAGCTGAATAACGTGAAACAGATCACGACGTTTGGTGGCGGAATATGACTGCGCCTTAAAGTCTGCTACTCTGAGCGGCTGGGTGCAAGGGTTCAGCTAGTATATATGAAGAGTGAAGCATAAGAAATCAATACGCGTGGGCAAGTCGTTCACTGACATCATCGAAGCAACGCCCCAAGTTAGAACTTCACACGCGACCATGGCGGCTGTTCAAAAGCTTTTGGAAAGTAGTGCGGTGATGTTTTATATTCAGTTCGCGTGTGTGGATGTGGTGATGTTTGATTCAATAGCGGTTCTGTACTTACCGTGGAATAATATAAAAATATCGAGGATCAAATGGAAAGTAAGATCAGTTTTAAGAAAGGATATTAACAAAGATTATAATCAAGCCCCACCTTATCGTATGTGTACATTTGATAACACGGGGCCACGGGAGATATAAATTCATGCTGGGTTTATTTGACGCATTCAGCATCAAAAATTAAGTGGAATGCGGGTTTCAACATTGACGGTACTGCTGAATGAAACCGATAAACAAAGCGACTGTTGAGTTTTTATACGAGGTGTGGTAGACACGGCTTTTGTACACAGTCGGGACGGGAATAAAGGATTCCCTATAGGTAGCTTGCATTTCTGATAAGTGCTTTGATATAGATTTTCAGCTGCGTGAACTAGGCCTTTCAATCCAAGAGAAAATTGTAAATTCCACAGAGTTAAGAAAACCATTATTGTGCAGACCTTGTCCCTAGATAACTGGTAGGCAGACTCGCTTGTCTGTCATTACAAGTACAAGTTCAATTTGGGTGACGTCATACATATGCAGCCCCGCGACCCTTGTGGCCACTTCTTGGATATCATTACGACGTCTTTTGGCTTTCTTCCAAGCTTTTGCATTCCTAGTTCTTCATTGTAAATTCCTCAAACGTAACATTAATCTAACATCTTCTTCTTATGAAAATACTTGCATTGTAAGAAATGCAGGAAACCACAATGGTTACTTTAAAGATTGTAATACACTAAAATTCCGTCAAAGTGAATGAAATTTTCAAATGGCAAATCAAGACAGTTTCAGTAACGACAAAACTATGAAATAGTTATTACTTGAAGCACCGATGTAACAATATATAGTCTATAACAGCAGACTCTGTCACAAACAAAACGTGGCGAGAAAAACAGGTAGTTGAATCACCCGTACCAAATTGTCCCCAAAATGAAGTTCATGCAACCGCTCCAATCATACAAATCTTTGTTCTGAAACTTTCCAGTATTAGCGAGTGACAAATATAAAGCATGCCGGACTTTTCTGTGCCTTATTCATGTATTCATTGTTCCTCCCTATCACCGTGTGTATCTGCCCTGGTCAGCCCCGGCCGGTAATGTAAGGTACTGCCGTGTTGTTGACCTACCTACCTCAACACTGGCCTAACATTTGTCTCCAGTCATCACAACAAAAAGTCACCGCAACTCAGACTTTCATCTTTATTGATTTATCTCAGGATCAGGAGATGAAGGCATGTCAAAAGCTTCGCGCTGACCCAAAATCAATAGGAAAAATATCAAAGCCGAAACACGACCTCTTTCTGTCACAGCTGATGGAGACGTGTGTTATTTTCTATGGTAGGGAAATGCGTTCTTCCGCTGGCTGAGCTATGGACTCGTTTCAGTGGGAAACCATTAGGAGAACCGCGCTACGAAAGGGAGATGTTTAATTAAATGATAAGTTGTTTTTAAGTCGGTTTCCTCTGCAGCATAGTAATAAAGACACTTTAAGTTGGGTTAAGCCGTTTATCAAATAAAGTTTATAGAGCAACTCTATTGGAATGGGAAAAACGACCCAGCGAGTAGTGACAAGGATAGAGAGGCAAGCACCAGTCTGATATGGCAGTGAATGTGTACAAACCAAACTTTCCTATCAGTGAAAAGCAGCCATGAGGCCAATTTCCGTTTGATTTATAAACTATAAATAATCTGATGGTAAAACAATGCGTACGGGACGTTTAAGGGGAAATAGTTATCTTTGATGTATGGCAGAAACGTGGAATTGTTCGGGTGGCATTTACACTGATAACGCAAACATTTTGTCTGAAAATTGTTGTGTTTTATGCAGTCATTAGTGCCATTTATTTCTCCCGTTTTACTATATAAGGGAAGTTTCCAAGCTCCTTACACCCCCTGCGGAATTAATACATGAATAGCTATTTTTTTTCTTCTTGTGTGACCCTTAGTTTTTTTACTCGGAACGGAAGACGTTTCACCCCAATGACCCTGTCTTCACAGTGAAGATTACCGGCTCAGTCCCGGCCGGCCGACCCTGCAATCTCCTGCACCCCAGGGGATTTCAAAAGGCATGAAAACGTCACCTTGACATGACGTCTCGGACCTACAGTATTTACACATGACTCCGGGCAATCCGTCACCACAAAACGCGCGTGTTATCATCTCGGGGAACCTGTGCAGCACCACTGCATCTGCTCACTGCGTCTTTACACCTGCCATTTTGTGCAGTGATGGGGCGATTGGACCGGCTCATGGGGTGATTTTGTTCCTAAGTGGCTGAGTTTGACTTTTGTAGGGGTACTGGAATACGCCGGTGTAAGAGGATATTACAGCATTACTTCTGCATAAAGCTGTCATAAGCTACGGAACACACGCGTAACAGCAGCCGTACCATAGTGTATGATGAGGTAGATATGGTATGTTGATTTTGCTATGTCTCACTTCAGAAGTCACTTTGGTTTTTTATGGGTTCGCAGAAAGGTATTCGTAAAAAGACGGAACCATGATATTGCCCGTTGCTGTCAGGAGTAACGTAATACGTGCATTGCTAACATTGTTGATGTATAGAGATTGACGAATGCCGCGAGTTATGTTTTTTTTTCCTGAGGACGTGGCTTCGCGAAGATGCTAACATTTTATGCCTTATACCTGAAGGGAGTAGATGTATCTGAGACGTTAGTTACACAATACGCACCATTTATTCCTCCATTTCGTCCAGTTATTGAGTATGGGCCGGTTCATGATACTCTTTTTCTCTTGAAAAGTTGAGTGAGACTATTTGTTTGCCGGTAGATTTGACATGAAAATGACACACTTACTGGCAGCGAAGCTATATAAACACCTTACTATCATAACTCACAAAGAGGTATGCCGGACAGAAGTCGACTTATACAGATTTACCAACGCTGCGAGTAACGGTTTTACTGGGGAACACAGCTTCGCGCTGATGGAGAAATTATACCGTCCACCCGTGCTGAGTAGATCTAACGACCATGATGTATGCCGTACGGAAAGGCTCTTTCAGGATACTTCTACCGTTACTTCACTTCAGCTATGATAAATGTATTCAAAAAGTAGAGTGTTGTTAGAGCTTATGCCGAAGCAGTGCAAACCATACAATATATAGTCTGCAATATGAATCAATAAAGAAATAACATACAAGAAAGTATAGAGATTTCCCCACTCATTTGAAGGAATAAAAAGATATTGTGTCCAATAAAGTCAATGCTGCGATTACGATTTTAGTTTTTCAGCTAGAGAGGCTATTTGACATAATGACGCTAAATGTATGTCCACGATTATGCCCCAGTGAAGCAATGTACTTCAAAGTACATTCCTGTACTTTTAATGGGAAAGTGTGATTGTGAGGAGTGATAAACATGTTTGGGGGCATACTATCACCAGTCCAGATCCTCAAGCCCTTCGACATTGCCCCCTTCGTAAACTCAGGGAGCTTTATCCCACCTATGGCTTACATTCTGTACGTATGCGTGCTGTACAATATAGATGGAGAGAACAAGGTACGGAATAACACACATTAACATTTTCTATCATCTTCACTTTCTACATAACGCCGAAACTTGTAATGTCGCAGTGAACGAGCCCCGCAGTGACGCAAGCTTGACACAAGTGCGGTGGGAGCGCACCTTTATGCACAACCCTTAACAGCCACCGAGCTGCCGTGGTAATATTTCAGACTCACTTCACTAAACCTTTACTCACTTCACTGTTCCTTTGATTTGTATTCCAACGGTTTCCTACTCCGTTTATTCTTCACTGGCTGGTTATCTTCATGCCAGATGTTACGTTATGGCCACGCATAATAACAATAATGATAAGGTTATTGCCAAATCACACCTGAGGGCTAATCATTGATACATGTACCAGGAAAAGTATATTTTATCATAGTGTTCAAAACTGAAATATCAGAAACTAGTCAGAAACTTCTAATTAGCTAATTGTACCTTTACCGAGTTCGACTTTAAATGAAGGCAGGGGAAGACCTAACCACGTCTTCTAATACGTTGTATGACGTGTGGGTTCCATGGTGTTAAAGAGGCATTCCACTCCAGAAGAGAGTGTTATTTTCCAATAGATAATGTATCAATGAATACATGATCAGCCGACCTTTTGTGGAAGTCCACTTGTGGCGAATTACGCAACGTGTGTTTGTAAAACAACATGACACTCACTAAACCCATGCAGACCCTACCCATGTATTCCCTATACGTGTAGACACTTCCTTTATCGTGAATATTTTTGGCGTAAATGAGGGGCGCTAAGCACACCAAGAAGGTCAATTGTTCACAAGATATCAAAGAACACATATCAAGACGTGTTTTTCCTAGCGCCCCTGAAATTAGCTTTGTATCCTATCTTAAGTCAGGCACATTGTATTCAGCCATAGGCTGAGATTGATTTAATTTAATTAGAGGGTACTTGGGGAGTTTTGTAGAAGACTGAATGCTTTTTGATGCGCGTGGGGCTAATGGGTTCTCTTTCGTATAATGGTACATAGCATACATTTGTCACTTCTACAATTAATATCTATCGGAAAATAACAGTCCCGTCTGGAGTGGAATTCCCCTTTAATAGTTGGGTCGTCTCCTCTTCATCTATAACAGTGGGGAAGTTAGGATGTATAGCAGTTATATGGATGAACCAGGACATAGATCTTGTATTACCCAGACTGATTTACAAAGTTAGCTTATACCCTAATTGCCGACAAAACATGGAAAATATATTGGCGAATCTGCTCAAAGATAACAGACATCCACCTGTCAGCGTTCATACTGCCTCCCACTGGGAAGAAATAAAGTTCTCGAAAAAAGGGTTGTAGCCAGCACCTGTCCTTCAGTCCTTTGAAGGAATTTTGCAGCTGGGGACTGAAAAAAGTTTTCCCCATTCCGTCCCTTGGGACAGACAAAAATTGATATGTAAAGATATATAAAAAAAAATTGCACCTCAAAATGCAGGAAATAGTGTTTCAGAGGGTCTTGATTTAAAAATTTTCTGGGACCCAGACCCCCTAGAAATGACGTGCAACGTCACGCCATGCCTTCGGTGGTCGATAGGATTCCCGTTCAAAATCAAGGGGACTGAAAAAAATTTCAGCCTGGCTACAACCCTGGGCCGCGTCGTACGATGTTGATGCAATACTATTTTTAAGCAGGCTGTGACGTAACCAACCACTTACACAGCACACAAACACGACTGTCCCCGAAAGCAAAACAAAAAAAAAACGTTAACAATCGTACAATGGTCACACGACGTTTGCCAGGCCACGGCCATATCGTACATGGACAGGAAAATGTAAATATGAATGGATGGACCCAGGGAATGGGCCGGGTATGGGCCCAGGTGGACAAAAGTTTGTAACATTTATCAGGGAAGAAACGTTGCAGCTCTAACTGTTGCGGCGCGCTCGTGGCTATATTTCCAACTCCCATATGGAAAATGAAATCGGAAGAGGGCTCTCAGTAGGTTGCGACATCACACAGATGTTTGTTTTTACAAACATACAGCAATGCGTTCTGAAGATGTACATTCATAAAATCGAGTCCGTGTAACCCCATGGGTCCATATTGAAGAAACATGTCTCCTCTGACCTTAAGTATGTAGAAATTGCATTGACTATTTCACAGTGATGAGCGCGGACATTTGGACAGTCATATGTTAGTGCCACCTTTACCGGAATACATCTAGGAGCAGAATGTAACTGACATCAAATGTTCGTGCGTAATCAAATGGCGCCGTTTGTTCCACACTTGGGGATTCCACATGAAGCTTGGTGAAATTGAAGGAAATCAGATAGCTGCCAACAAAATCTGGCTTCAGTAGTGTTCAATTTCTGACTGCATTCTGGCAAAAATTGGTTCTGATACATAACCGTCCAAACGCATGTAAAAAGGCTTACCCCCTACGCAAAGCAATCTGCAGTACAGATGTAAATCGAATTGTGGGTGGTTAAGATGAAAGTAGGCGTTTAATGAAATACTAGCACAGTTGTACAAAAAGTAATAGACGCTTTCCATCATCTGACGTCCCCGAATCCCGGCTGGTGATTTTAGCTTCTCCAGCCTTGTCTGTGGAGAAATGGTCTCATTCAAACCAAACTCTCTTTTACTTTAGTGCTCAACTCATCTTTCTCACAAATCCCTGTCCTAATTCCTGGATAACCATAGAATAGATCAATGGTTCGTTCTGTGTTTCTTCTTTTCTGGTCAAGATACTGCAGTGGGATTTTCCCCAAATCTCCTTCAGTCGTACGACGGCATCTTTATGTGCAGGATAGAAAACCAGCATATGAAACAGTTGAATGTAGAGACCAGTGCGCCTTGTTATGCTGATTGTATCTGATAGGAGGAAATAAGTCATGCATTTGAGCAACATTGCTTGCATGAAAGCAGGCCTCAGTATTTCGTCTGGCTATGGTAGTTGTCTTTTATGACTGACCGAATGTTTTGGGGACTTACTAGTACTTTAAATTTCACCATGCGCATTCAACATGCTTAGGGTAAGACTGCTTGAGGCCGAAAGTCCAAAATATGGAAAACACTGATATTCATTTCAAGAAAACCAATTCAACTACGTCCAAAAACATTCAATTTATGACTATACTTTGGTCACTGTGTCCCTGTGTCTCTCCAGCTGTGAAGTCGTTTGTGTAATTTCTGCGATGTGAGGTCAACCTGTAAAGTATGCCGATATATTACTGCCTAAATGTCCCTGATTCTACTTTACTTTTTTTCAACATACTTACGGTGGGACATACTACCATTCATTTGTGCACAATTGATCTCAGTAACGTCCATTGCTCTAATATAAATGACTGTCCTAATGTCCTGACGCATCGCTGTGAAATCTTCTGTACAATTTCTTCGAAGAAAGGTCTACTTCTTTAGTACGGATCCATGCGGCTAGACTGAATTGATTTCAGTAACTTTAAGTTTTTGAACACATTCCGGCCGAAGTGGATGTGATATAGACTGTCCAAATGGTTTTTCGTCCTGCTGTGAAATCGTTCGTGCAATTTCTTCGTACTTACGGTAATCAGAGGTCGACCTCTTAAGTGTGTTCATGGAGTCAAACTGAATTGATTTAAGTAATGTTCAATTTCTGAATGTGAGCCTTTCAACTCGGTAAATGAGCAAGGCGGCGTTTGGGTTATTACAGTCATTTTTCACCAGTTTCCTGACGTCACGGAAGAATCCTCCCCCTCAATCTTCCGCACATTACAGACCAAATCTGTCGCCTGGTCGCTTCGTACCTGACCGTTTTTCCCCCATGCGTGTCTGATACGCAGGAAGAGGATCATAGTTAATAGGAAGTTGATCGCGTGAAGTTTCATATCGTGCCACTGATTAATGTATCCTATTTCCTACACGTTACCTGCCGTCAATAGTTCCTCAATCACGGGGGAGTTCCTTAAGGTTGAGGATGTAAGAAGAGACAGGCGGACGGACGTGAATGGTTCACAAATGTGCTTACCGAGGCAGAACTAAAAAAACGTATTATGGACTTTGAGCCAGTCAGCAAGTGCATGCATTTGAGAGGGATATGCCTGAATTAGACATGAGAACAATAATAAAAAAGATAAATTTGAGGATAGAAAACAAACATAATGCGTTCAATTGTGTTTTATCAGGCACAGAAGGTACGGGGAGCTCTGTTTCGGCTGAAAAATGACGAAAATGTATTGGTAAAACTGCAACAGAATTAATTTTATTTTGCCAGTTCTCGGCAACATTCTGCTTTCAGCTGGTAAAGAAATAAAGTCAGACATTAAATGTACCAAGACATGTCGCAATGCCGTTAAGTCTGGCCGTAACGATAACATTCAAGGGTACCCATGGGAAAACAGTTACGAGGACAGATGAGAAGAAAGGGAAGAATCCCAATCAAATAGCCAGACAAGTTAAGCCACACGCACAGAACTCTGGGAAGTGGTCTTTACACTATAACATTAATTTCAGCACCAGGGACAGATCAAGGTTGCTAATGTCTATAGGTCTGTCGAATGTGAACTTTTAATTCGTCTCTTGACGAGTTGATGTTATTTGAGATAGAAATCCGGCTTACGGGGACATGTACACTACTGATAACGCACAACAAAACGTGGATCCTCCATAACATCTTGGTACTTCTCGTGCATTTGGGATTACGAGATGCCTTTATACATGGGTTTACTTTCTCCTGGTGGAGATAAACCATTGGGGTCAATCGCCTTCATTCTGATCCTGTTGATAATTTTAATCCTGTCTGTAATAAATACAACAGTTTATGTTTAATAACTAATAACAGTTCCCGGCGATATCCCCAAGGGCCTGATCCCTGTATGGTTATGACGCCCAGTTGGTAACTTCACAATATTAAAGTGCTAGAGGATTTTGCTGTAAATGATAATTCACCTACATTCATTAAAGCTCATTAAATTGTACAGCTTGGTTTATTACGCTGCCTGTATGACACAGCTGCACTAGGAATGATGATATTAAAGAAATTTTTACGTTTTCACTGATACTGTTGCAACATAGAGATTAAAGGGTTTATCGGTTTTCTTAATGAGCAGGTTATATGGTATACTTCATGTAATTTTAAATGATTTCAAGGTTTGTCCCGAAAACACATACTATCCATAGTAGAGGTTATTACTAAAACTGTATCGGACGATGTTATATTGGTCGACGATGTCATGAACTTGATAACCAGCCTTGAAAACTAAGGGGAAAAAGGTCAAAACTTCACGATTTCTACGTCTAAGATATGTAAAGCTACAACGCTAAGGCTTACAAGAAAACATCTCACGGTTATAGCACCAACACGCACACTTACCGTAAACCCCGCCATCACTTCACCGTTTAACCTGCTCTCAGACGACAGTTCCTGTACTCTGTAATGGACAAGAACGCTTAACCTTTGCGTTTATGGCTACAGCTACGGGACACGGTGGCTCCTAACGAACTTATCTATGCTACCATTGCTGTCCATCTATGGCAAGGGTGCCTTTTCAGCTAAAAGGTTGAAACTTAAATCCCCCCTACGGTGAGAGAAAAACAAGCACCAGGCGGTCTCATTCGTTTGCATTCGTCACATCAAACTTTCGGAGGACATTATACCAGGATATATCTTACTACTGAGTAAAATATGCTTGCATAGTCTATTTTTTTAATGACTCATAAACGAACCAGGTCGAGATTAACTGTTAGTGTCAAAGGATTCACACTTCGGCGTAGTTCCCCCCGATAACTAATACCACCTATATGTCATACAATTATGACATCAATCATGCCGATTGTAGCTGATCTGGTCTAGAAGCTCAGTAGTATATTACACGCGAAACAATATTCTGTGAACATGGTCTCTGAACAGTCATTAAACAATTCATGTCAACATCAATAACATAAAAACACAAGCCATAAATTATCTAAACTTCTACGAGCCAATTTTGAAAAGTCATAAAAGAATGTGCGAGGTCATATCATAAGCAAAATCTAAGCTGGCACTTCGGGTGCATAAAGATAGGGTTCATAAAGGTTCCCTAACATTCAAAGTTTGGAAAGGTTTGAAGTAAACTAGCTTTCTGCTGTGGCATGTAAAAGGGTAGAATCGAAGTTGAGTCCGTCAATTAACTATTGTTAAGAGTTTTGCCTTCTCTATATTGCAAGAAAGTTTGGTAGATAACGATTTCTGAGATGATAGTTTTCTGTTGTGAAGGTATTAGAGAATCCATCTTCGGGCCGTGGATGAAGTTTGCGAAGTGACATGGATTGCTGTTGTCTATGCGCCATACATAGAATCAGAAGAGCGTTCTCTCCATTCTACAGCAAGTGGACTCCATGGTAAAGTGAAAGTTTCCAAACGCCTTGACCCTAAACTTCATTATTGTGCTGCTCTTAGCCGACAGTCTTTGTGTTTCCGATAACTTCGTTCAGACATAATAAACATACACCAACCTTTACTTTAAATGGGCATAAAGTAGCGTTTACTTAGAATGGATATCCAGCAGGGCTTCATGGAATGGACAGTTACATATAACTCTATCTTTTCTAGCAGAATGGCCCAGCAATGGTGCAAAGTCACATCCCAAAGGGCTTTTGTACGCCGTAAAATATACACGAAGTCTTCCCTTTCATCTTTCAAGTTTTACACTTCACGCTAACTCTAAACTCTACCAGCAGGCAGTGGCTGATGAATGCATGAATAGCAGTGCGGCTCCGACGTCCCAAATGGAAACTACCTAATCCAGTGTTACTGATTCTGTCTGGTGCTTTTTTTTCTGTATCTTTCATAAGTCTGGCATTTGCCATTTCAAGACGCACAAGTGGGGCTGCATAACTAGCCTGTGGCTATCACAAAGGGTTAGCTCTGCTGATGTAGACACATAGACTTTTCCCCTGCCTCGTTCGGACCAGACGTGTGGGTGGTGTGTTATTTTGCAGATAGTGGCGCAAAGGAAAGTACATTATAGAGTTCTCTGATAAGTATGGACATGTTGGAGAGGTGGAGTGAGCTGCTGCGAGATAGGATTACGAGTAGAGGGGATATTTTCACAGGAAAGCTTGCGAATTTCGTGTTGCATTTGCGTTAAAATAAATCGAGCGGCTGGATAAGTAAGCTGGGAATGAGCCTGAATGCATATAGAAGTGCAAACTGTCGTTGAATGAATATTTAGTAATAACTTGATACGGTAAATGAATAACAGAACCTGTTACACATAACGAAACATGGCCTCCGTGCAAATCTTCCGTGCATCACTTACATAATGCTTATATAATGTTGTGCCTGTGGTATTCCCGTACCTCACATAATCCCGTACCGTGCACAGCTGAGACGACCGAACCATTACAGTATGGACAGGAACGTTGAAAGCTGTAAGATGCAGTGACACCTCATCATACCACTCACCACACCACCTTAGCGCCTGAAGGCGAAATCTGTACCGCATTGCGGCTTACACTACTACCTCTGTGCCTGTGCCTTTCCTCTACTTACCTTAAACCCGTGCACAGCTAAGGCATCTCAAACCAGCACAACTCCTTGCTTCTCAAGAGCAGTTTAAGAAACCTGACGCTCCCGGATCTACTTAAAACATCACCGAGAATCTGTGGACGTTTTACGTTTCACTCTCACTCTCCATCATGGGTACAAAGTGACAGCTGATATTATAAGTCTGTAGAATTTTGCCTTTATCATGAACAATGAAAGTGAAGAAAGTAATATTGTCTACTTAGCAGATGTCAACGTTATTTACAAAGTATTTGATGGTTTTCTTCGAAGGAAATGAAATCAATGTTACCACATTTTTATTTCTAAAGCTCTGCCGAGAGTACCTGCATCTAGTCTAAAGTTGACGTCAGACTTGTAGTTGGAATTCTGTATCAGTTGTTGATTGCTTCGTAAGCACGGGATCTGGAAGCTGAAATTGTCAATCTAAATTCATATAGATTAAAGGCATGAAATTCCGCCTAGCTTTAGCTGGCCTCACCTAAAACGAATGTCCGAAAAGCTTTTATAACTGGCCGCACCTAAAACGAATGTGCTAAAAGCTGTGTCTATATATTGACAGAAGATAAAATGAGCTATTGCATAATATTTAGGCTGCAATGTAGAAGTACTATACGCTACTTTTTACTCTCCAGAAAAGTACTTTATTAATCTTTTATTTAATTGATCTAGGTGTAGATGTTAACGTCACCGTTTTCGAAAATCCGGCGTTGTCGGATGGTGATCTTCAGCTGGAGATTTTGATTCAAGTTTTTACTCTTTCTACTTCTTTGCCCTCCGTAACCTGAAGCATCTCGCCAAAACCAGTTGGTGATTATGAAGTTTTACACTTCTTAGCTGGCTTCACAATCGCGTTCTTCAGATATCGAAATTCCTGCAGACAAGAAAGCAACATGGCGATGAACTCGGTCAACCGTGACCCAAAGGTCACGAAAGGTCACGCGAGATCGTCCCTGATGAGCAGAATAGTTCGCATGGATAATGTACAACCGCACATCCCACAAGGCTTGCAATGGTGGTTATTAACTGCTTGAAAGGATAAGAATTGCCCCCACTGACATCAATTACTGGTGATTCAAACTGACAAGGCCGACGTGTAGTCATAAAAGATGCATCTTGCCGAGGGATGGGGCAACATCACAGTCAGACAAACCGCAACAATATCGATTGGAATGAACTTTTCCTACCTTGAAGTAAGGAGTTATCTCAATCAAAGTCTGTCACAGTAACTCAAGTGTGATGAAAAGCATTCCAGTATATAATTGCTGTATTCTGTATGGCATTTTGCACCAGCGTAAAGCTATTGTATTTTGGAAATCATTTCATACTTTAGAGGAAGTTGAAGACGACCGCAACCCTTGGAGGCTTTTTCATGCACGCTGCACAATCAATGTTGTATACGTACATCATACACACTGCAGCTCTTACAGGCTTTCTTGTGTACCTACAGTGCTGTACATTATATATATATATATATATATATATATATTTTTTTTTATTTACTTAGAGGTCACCGCAAAACAAGGCTCATGGAGCCACTCAAGCGTTTTGGGTTACATTACTGAATTGTGAAGAGAGATGTTTGTTTACCCTTAATTTAAACAGTTTCAGGCTGTACCCTGTGGGGAAGCAAGTCCGTGGAAGCTTATTCCATAGCGATGTTGTTCTAGGAAAAAAGCTCTGAGCGTGGAACTTCCTCCTGTTAGGTGGATTGTGTAGGAAAAAAGGATGATTTGTTTCCGTGGAAGTGGCTAAACGGGTTCTTGCTGTGAAGGTTCGTATTGAGGGCACAAGTGAATGAAGTTCTGCCGAGCATTTACCATGGAAGTACCGATAGAAAAGTGCTAGGCTAGCTACATCACGCCTTTGGGCCAATGGTTGTAGTGTGGCGAATAAGTCGCTGCCAACAATGTTCCTTAACCGTTTTTGTACTCTATTGAGGCAGGTCAGGGAGTTCTGGGAGGCTCCAGCCCAAATGTGACAACAATATTCCATTTTGGGCCTTATCTGACTCTTATAAAGATAAAGAATAGCAGAGGGGGTAAGATATTTTCTGGTTCGGTACAAAGAGCCCACCATTTTCCCAGCTTCCTTGGCAACGGATTGAATGTAACAATTCCACTTAAGATCAGGTGTAAATTTTAGGCCCAAGAGTCGCTCAAAGCATGGGGCTTCTTTAAGTAGAGTCCCACCCATTTGGACCGGTGGCAGGTTCGGATCGGATCTCTTATGATGGAACGAAAGAAGGTTTGTTTTTGAAGGGTTGAAGGTCACAAGCCACGTTTTGCCCCATTGAACTGTATGATCAAGGTCAGCAGAGAGATTAGCTGCAAGGGAGCGGTCATTACATCTCTTGGATGTGTGGCCAAATACTGAAGTTTCATCAGCATATATGTCGACAAATGATCTCAGTATATGATCAGGCAGATCATTTATGTAGATTAAAAATAATGTTGGACCGAGGATGGATCCTTGCGGTACTCCAGCATTGATGCTATGACATTCTGATGCTTGACCATTTATAACGACCTTCAGAGATCTGCAGAACAGGAAGGATTTTATTGTTGCTAGAATCTTGCCGCAGATGCCATAGCTGGCAAGTTTATGCAGTAAAAGTTTATGCAGTACATATATATATATATATATATATATATATATATATATATGTACTGACTATCTCATTTAACGGTAATACTATACAGAACACATACACCATTGCCACAGCTCTTACAGTTTTCTCATGCACCCTGCACGGTATCATAGACACCATAGTTTTTACGGGCTTTCTCATGCACCGGTAGTGCTGGACACTATATATATATATTACATACAGAGTTATTTCAGGCTTCTTTTGCACCGTCAATGTTGTACATGACATATTCCACAGCTCACATGCTCTTATTGTACATCACATACCCCACATGCTTTCTCATGAACCTATAGTCCTGCACATTGCATAGACCACGGTTCTTAGAGCCACAACGTGAGTCAACGCCAACGCACCTGACCATGACATTACAAACCTCGCTTCAAGTGAAAAGAATACCAAATCCTTTACAAAGACGCCCATTCGTCAACATGTTGTCTCAATAGCAGTTAAACGGGTTAACAGACGGGCCGTTTGTAGGCAAGACATCATTTTCTTCTTTATTACACCTTTCTTGCCTTGCAGCAGAGAAAACGGTGGTGCTTTTGGGAGACGTGTCCATTTATCAGAATGTCATATGCAATACTGCAACAGTCCAGATTTCCTTCCATGAAAATGGTTTCCGTATATTTTCTTCTCTAACTGTTAGGTGAAGATGTGATGCTATGGCAGCAGTTATCTGTTTCCTTGTGAGTCGGCTGGATAAATTCCTAACCTTCCTGACGACACCTGACAGCTATTTATCTAATAAGGGACGGGAATTTATGGTTATGATTAAGGCCTGGGGTAGATTCTCGTTATTAAGATTTTGACACATTGCTTAAAACAATAATCGATCTTCTGCTCTCACTTTTCCTATAGGATTTCTTAAGACGTCTTTTTAAGTGTGATGAAGGAAGTGTATTTTGCAGAACGCGCTAAGTGCCCCAGCTTGTCGATCGTGATATGATGTATGTTGCAATCAAGCCCTGCGGCGGATTTTCATCAAAAATCATCTTAAAAAAACAATGCTCTCTTTTCGCCTAGGATATTTTCGTAGTAAATCTCGTTACGTGTCTTTTGATACTCTTGGCTTTCACCTTGGAGATTGTCTTTAAGAATCCTGCCTACTGCCTTAGTTGCAGAACGTGTTTAGTGTAGCCGCTTTTTGTGATGTATGTTGTAATCAAGTCCTTCGGCGGATGTTGGTCAAAAATAATCTAAAAAAACAACACCCTCTTTTCGCCAAGGGCATTTTCATAGTAAATCTTGTTACATGTCTTTTGATACTCTTGGCTTTCACCTTGGAGATTGTCGACGTCTGAAGAATCCTGCCTACTGCCTTAGTTGCAGAACGTGTTTAGTGTAGCCGCTTTTTGTGATGTATGTTGTAATCAAGCCCTACGGCGGATGTTGGTCAAAAATGATTTAAAAAACAACACCCTCTTTTCGCCAAGGACATATTTATAGTAAATCTTGTTAAGTGTCTTTTGATACTCTCGGCTTTCACCTTGGAGATTGTCGACGTCTGAAGACTCCTGCCTACTGCCTTATCTGCAGAATGTGTTGAGTGCGCCCGCTTGTTGGTCAAAAATGATTAAAAAAACAACACCCTCTTTTCGCCAAGGACATTTTCATAGTAAATCTTGTTAAGTGTCTTTTGATACTCTCGGCTTTCTCCTTAGAGATTGTCTTAAGACTCCTGCCTACTGCCTTATCTGCAGACCGTGTTGAGTGCGCCCTCTTGTTGTGATGTATGCTTCCCTACTCTTCACGCCGGCAGATCTCATTACACGGGTTATAAATGTGCCATTAGCAATGTGCACGCTTTCATAATGATTACACAAACGGCGGAGTTAAACTGCTTGTAGCGGCACAAGATTAGATAAGGGCGTCGTTTGTGTGACGGAAATAGGCTCGGGCGCTGTTAACATGTACAATTACAGAGATAGGAATGAGAAGGGCGCTTAATATCGAATTTGGCAATAAGTCACAAAGACAGGAAAGGTTGTGTGATATGAAATCAGCGCGACATTGACGGAGGTACAAACTCCTCCTACAAATTAGAAAGATGACTTTTTGGCTTTGTGTACTTGAGCAGATTGGTCGTGTTTACCATATATATGAAAAGACAGAGTCTGGGATCAAAACATCTTCACCTTATGCCGTATGTAGGTGCGATGTTTAGGCTTATGTCACATTTCCAAACCGGGGCCCGGCCGGGCAGATCAAGTTTGGGAACGAAACAGAAAATCAAGAGTGTTAAAAATTTGTCACGCCTGAGTCTGTCTCGTTGCCGGTGCACAGCATAACGTCATCGCCTAGGGACTATATGAAGAATAACACAATATTGTGTTGATATCGACACGTCCTTAAATGACATTACAATGTATGAGTTATACACGTGTGTTCTGGTGGTATCGTCACATTTCCAAAACGGGGCCCGGCCGGGCTGTTTGCAGAAACAAAAATAGACATGTATAGTGGTGCGTACCTAAACTCCGGAACTGGAATTGGACCGGAAACCAAGTCCGGACTTGCAAAAAGCTATCTCTCACTTGTATGCCATTTTTTGTTCTAAACCATCCAAAACCTTCCATAGATCAGTGAAATTTGCACTGGAAAAAGAAAGAAAAAAAGCATTTCGTGTTTATTACTGACCCTTTGTGTTTACACTGGCTGTATATGATTTGTATGTATTTTTCACATTGCATGTCAATTCATGCTAACATGCAATTTTATATGTACCCCCCCCTCCCTACAAAAAAATTGCTAGCAGACGCAATATGTAATGATGGGTTCAGTTCCGGACTTAAAGTCCGGACCTGAACCTGAACTGCTGGACCTGAATCCGGACCTGAACCTGAATATGAGTTTAGGTACGTACCACTAGACATGTATACGTAAAAATAACACAAATAATGCCCACGACTGTACTCTTAACATCTTGTGTAGTTTGGTGTCTTTGATATAACACTTTTCGTTCCCGAAAGCTGCCCGGCCGATCCCCGGTTAGGAAATGTGACGTAGGCCTAACCTGAAACCCGGCACTCCCGGGTGTGTGTGACAGGTAGGCCGGTGACGTATGTTGTACAGCGCAGACGGAGTCGCTCTTTTGACATTGTCTCTCGTCTCATAATGCATGAGATGAGATGTAAGGCCTATGTGATCGTGAGGGATATATTGCTCTGTCAGCACGACGTCGGGTCGACGGGGTTAAAACACTGATGTTGGCATCGTTACCCCGGGTTATCAGGCATAACAGCTGCGTCAGGTGTAATGCGTTCTAATGGCAATGTCGTCCTCTCTGCGGGACCCACAATATGCCAGAAGTCGATCGCTGTACGGTCGCTCAGGTAGAAACTCAATCGTGTGACCCTTAATTTTGTAATTGGAAAATGATACACGAGATAAATGTATGATTTAAAAGACAACGATAAGTACGAGCATAAGAAATCGTACTTCATTTATGAAATTCGTCGTCTAGTACGTGACATCTTTAGTCACAGCACGGTCTCAGCCTCTAGAAAGGGTTGGTAAGGGCTCGGTCACAGGTCGTGCGATCGTCGTAGGATTCCTAACTGCAGCCATTTTGTCTTGATACACAACTGTCTTGGCTGTTTTGGATCCATGTCGGTGGTTGGTTCTATCACAGCCAGTTTGAAAATCCAATGGCGTCCGTACGGCGATCGCACGACCTATGTTACAGCGCCCTTACTTACGATCCGCAGTGTCGGAGAATTACTGGTACGTGCGTAATGTCTTCCTCAATCTGCGAAAACTGGCGAGTCTAAGAGAAGGCTTAGGAACGAGCGCACAGAAGTCGCGACCCAGGTTTAGACAAGGAAGCCGCCAAGGATGTGTTCTCCAGCGATAAGGGAATGATTCTTAAAGGAACTGTGCCATCAGTGGAGCTGATACCCCGGTGAGACTTCAGCTCTAACAACATCCGCCTGCACCATATCTGCAATCACTGGAGAGGTCTTAGAGAGATTAATATGAAGACCCGCCAGTCAGTCTGTATGTCGCTGGCTTAACCTGATCCAACACTGATACTAGTGGCTCAGAATCCTCGGATGCTACAGGAACATTTCAACGAGCGAAGCTCTGCATAGGACTTTGGCTCTAACTACGGCTAGATGCAAAGATTATAAGAACCCCCGGATGCCACAGAAACACCTCAAAGAGCAAAGCTCTGCATAAGACTTTGGCTCTTACTACTGGTAGATGCCTGTGTCTGTGATCGCTTGACTGCCTGCTAAAGCCCTGCCGGTGAGGCTGTGAGTCTGTGATCATTGGCTGAGTCTTAGAGAGATTAATATGAAGACCTTTCAGTCAGGCTGTTAGGTCATGAATGCCTGCCTAAATCTTAGCGGATCCACTACTAACACTAGTTCATAATTATCATCAGCCTCAGCTTCGCCGCTTTGCATTGCTGCCATTGAGTTGCTCATCTGGATGTTGCCAAAATTCTGGCCAAGAAGGTGATAGTGGCTGCCTACAGAAAAGCAAATATTACCACAAATATGATGCTCATTATCGATACACAAATCTATAACAGCAACATACCCAGCATTACATACCGTGTCCCATGCTTTAGACGTGCCGGAAATGCTCGCCAACGAGATTCATGATAGGCAATATTTTACTGTCTCAGAACTATCCATCAACACAGTAACCTCGTGATCCCTTTTTGCAAACAATTCAAGTGGAAACATCCGCACAGACAGGCGCCGCGGTAGAGTACATAAAACTCGCATTGGGAGAGCAAAATGTGACTGCATAACCTCATCAATTCATAATCCACTTGTGGGATCGATGAATGTTGCCGCCAGGGGCTATATTCTTCAGTTGGTGTGATCTATGTATTTGTCAGGCCCAGAAGATGGACATGGGTCAGAAATGTGCTTTAGTTGTGGCAGGAGAATCTGCTCGTCCATTGGGAGACTTGACAAATAATACGCGGACCTGAGAACCTTTTGTCGGTTGACTTTGACGTTTGACCCCCAGCGTGGCAAGTTTGGGCAGCTCAGTGTAGGAAGCAGTGCTTGTAGGAAGTTTATACGTTTATTTTGTTTGAATCAAATAATACGCGGACCTGAGAACCTTTTGTCGGTTGACTTTGACGTTTGACCCCCAGCGTGGCAAGTTTGGGCAGCTCAGTTTAGGAAGCAGTGCCTGTAGGAAGTAGTTATCATGGCTGTTACTTCACCCCCCAAGATAGTAAACCGATGATCTTGACCTGACTCTCTCTCTCTCTCTCTATGTATGTATGTCTGTGTGTTTTTCTATTTCTTTCCTGTCTCTCTCTCTCTCCCCCTCTTCTTCTTTTTTTCCGGATCCTCTCTCCAACTTCTTCCCCCCTCTCTCTTTCTCTCTCCATCTTTTTCCACTCCCCTCCTCTCTTTACTTCTTCTTACAAGTTGCAACATGTGGGGCTTTTTTTCCGGCAAACCATTACAGTTACACTGCGGATAGCCTCATGTGATTGGCAGCCGTGGGATGGATTTGAAGATCCTCTTACCTTCCCTATTTCTCCGCCTGTACCTACATTACTCGATCACTTCTTAGGGATTCGAATGTGCACTGAATGGCAACAGTCGACACGAACATTCCCAAGCTGCATATGCCTTTCCTGAGAGCAGGAATGCACTTAAGATTTTCCATCTCCTTCTCCCATGGCCTGGTTAATACACGAATGTAGAAAGCCAAGGTGCCTGTTACAGCCCCCTCGGGCCGACCGTGTACGTATGTGTATGTGATCTACCGAACCTGTGGGGGGCTTATCATACCCACATCGCCCATAGCCTGCATCAGACACGCGTCTCAGAAGACATGTGGGAGCAGAAAGTGGCAGGAAACCACTACGCAATTGAATTTCTTTTCCTCTCTGATACTTCTCCAGGTATACTTCCTTCACCTTAAGGTTCCTGAAGGTCAATACTTACTGTGGCATTGAAATGTGCTCGGAATAAAAATTCTGTGGATACAATGCATATGTCTCATACATCGTTCCCTGGACCAGTTGAGATCTCTACCACACACGTATATCTTAACATACTTGTGCCTGGCGCGCATACAAATCTCCATGGCCAGGGCTGTGGTTAAAGCTCACTCGGGCAGACCATACATATGAATACTGAACCGTTGGTAGCCTCATGGCCTGAGCTTTCGGTACTCAGACAGTACGTACCAGCTTTATGACCGGTGTTGCCGTTACTCGGACAGAGTGAATAGTTTCAATCTTGATCCATTAAATCAACATTGATTACACTCAAACAATAGCACCTAAGTATCGTTAATTTTACAACATGTACAAAATGTGATGAAGTCACATGCACAGTGACTATTGTAGAGTGCCTACGAGCCTTATGGCTAGGGTTATCTTTACAGACACTCCGATAGACTGTACATATGATTTACGTTAAATTACACACTGAAATTGGGAGCCTTAGGTTGCCGTTACTCGAGAAAGCCGTATGTGTGATCTTCTAATCTTTAGGAGCCTTATGGTCAAAGTTGCCGTTACAGACTCTGTGTGTTTATGTATACTCCCCCCAGGAATCTTATCACAACCCTATCGCCAGCAGGCCGACCCAGACATGCGTCTTAGCTGGGAGTTGAAAGTAGATTCTGGCAGTGATGGAACCGGGTGCGCTGGCCTGTACTAGGACGGGAAAAAGTTTATTAGTACCTTACCGGAGACTGTCGATGATGAACAAACTGTAGATATTTCATTTGCCAAGTTTAGCTGTGAGGTCCAAGGAGAGAACAATTTCATACGGGAACGCCTACAGGATAAATGAAACTGCGCGTATCAGTTGAACTTCTTTCACCTTCCACCATGCTTCCTAATCGAACATTATTTCCATGGGACCACTCGACAATAGAAGAGAGACCAAAATGATAAGATCATTTTAAGGCATTGAAGGTCATTCAAAGATACCTAAACTTGTTTTCATGGCACCGGCAGCCATTTTCGTTCGTTCCATCATGGCGGTCGTGTTCGTCTGCTTACTCTTGACACACGTGACCGTACTACCGTGACTCACCGGCCTTATCCGCCCTGTCGGCCTTTATTGGGCTCTCCATCTGTCACAGCGTCTTCACTGACCGGCCTTAACCGTCTTGTCGGCCAAATATGGCACTTCTATCTGTCACGTCGTGTTCACTCTCCGGCCTTAACCGTCCTGTTGGCCTTATATGGTACTCTCATCTGTCACGTCGTGTTCACTCTCCGGCCTTAACCGTCCTGTCGGCCAAATATGGCACTTCTATCTGTCACGTCGTGTTCACTCTCCGGCCTTAACCGTCCTGTTGGCCTTATATGGTACTCTCATCTGTCACGTCGTGTTCACTCTCCGGCCTTAACCGTCCTGTCGGCCAAATATGGCATTTCTATCTGTCACGTCGTGTTCACTCGCCGGCCTTAACCATCTTGTAGGACATATACAGCAGCAACATCCATCATAACGCTGTACACGTCACAACTACTAAACGCTTTCGCATTCAAACGTCAACAATGAGCAACATTCTCCAGTTTGATTCCCATTGAGTGCCTGTCGAAAAGTGTTCACATTTGTCATGATAATCCCGCAGCCCTTGGCATTTCGTACGCAGAAATCCTCTAAACAGTCGACGTCAGTGCCCGGACAGCTAAATTACTCATAAGATAACAGCTAAGGCGGGTGCCGGGTCACCATAAACTGTTCTTTTAGTGACATTTACAATAAACACAATATGACGGAAAAGGACGGACAGAACGACGGCGTTTCTGCCCAAGTACGGTGGAGTTCTGCCTAAGAACGACGGAGTTCTGCCCAAGGACGAGGGAGTTCTAGCCAAGGACGATGGAGCTCTGCCCAAGGACGGTAGAGTTCTGCCCAAGTACAGTGGAGTTCTGCCCAAGGACGAGGGAGATCTGCCCAAGGACAGCGGAGTTCTGCCCAAGGACGATGGAGTTCTGCCCAAGTACAGTGGAGTTCTGCCCAAGGACGGTGTAGTTAGGCCCAAGAACGGTGAAGTTCTGCCCAAGGACGAGGGAGTTCTGCCCAATGACGAGGGAGTTCTGTCCAAGGACGACGGAGTTTTGCATGCCCAAGGGCGATGTTATCAATGTTACATTAGTGTATTTGCATGTAGAAGATGGGTTATACTGGCTATACACTACTAATACGGAAAACTCTGTTGTTGAAAAGTAGCTCCTCATATAACTCTAGAAACTTGCTCAGTTATTCCCCCTATTGCCGTTGTATCTGAGAGTTATGAACTTTTTCATGTCTTGTGGTATTTCCTTCGCTCATCCCCCTGATATTGCCTTCACTCGAGCTTCTCACGATGCCAATAGTACCATTAACCCCTGCCCTAATAAAAATGAATTCACGTCCGCTTTTCCATGATTTTGGTTGCCTTCATAAATGCTGAGAGACGGGGATAGCGCGCTTGGAATATTAAATATATAACTGACAGCAGAAAATCAGTCATGTTCGCTTCTTTGTCTCGCATGAAACAGATTTTTGCAACATCATCAAACAAATTGATGTTCGTCTATGGTATGTTATCCTCTTAAGTACACAATGTCATCAAGCAATCAAATTAGTGAAATATGGATGCAGGAAATGATACATGATGAAAGGCAGATAACGAACAAGATGAGCTTCTAGTTTACTGCACAGATATTAGAATTACTGTCGGACCCACCTTTTCAAGTTTCATCTTTCTCAAACCCAATCCCAGCGGATATTACCATATAATATAAATTTAGATATAATACACTCGTGAAGTTCATGTTCAGGTAATAATCCGCGGCTCAGTGTCGTTGCTGAGACAGTTGGCCTGTGAAGTGGAAAATCAAATTATCGAATTAGGAAAGTGAGATCGAATTTACAACGGCCAAGACGCATGAAGTGTTGACAAGAATCTTATACCTGCAAAAGGTGACATCCCAGAGGAACTGGTTTCACGCACGTTTCAAGCTCTGAAGTAGAGGAATGATGTCTTGAATATAAAAGAAGACTTCTGACTCAGGTGTACAAAGTTTTATGTCTACAATAGTTCAATATTCGGAGTAGGGTGCCAACAATCTCGTACTCAGCAACAGATGTTCCCGGAGGGAGTCATTTTACCCACGTGTCATGTCCTGTAGTAGCGACAGGCTGAACTGGAAACTGGAATTCAAATTCAGGTCGGGGAATTCACTGGCTGGCAAATCTTCTTCTCATCTCCTAAAGAAATCTCATTACAGAGAAACTTATACCATACATCCTAACATAGCTACTGAAAGTGTAAAAATTGTCTTAACTCGGATTGCGGAATTTCGGTCTCAGATTACAATAGGCTGAATAAGATGTCAATATGACAGTCAAGTTGGTTATGATTCCATTGTCATATGAGCAGACATGCACTGATTAAACCCGCGGAACCCGGGATAGCGAATTCGACACATTTGGAGCGTATCGGCGCATCAAATTGCTACATTGAAGTAGCAACAAAGAAGGTTTTTGGAGGTGTGCCAACTTTACAATCTACGCCGCTTCCAGGGTCTTATCTAGTTAAAAGTATGGAGATACTGACGTGGTTCTTTTCATCGGTACCCCGGAACTTTGGCGTTCGATGAGTAAGCGTGTGTACCTCTGACCCTGACTCCTATAAGGAGGCATGTGCATACTTCACACTGGTAAAGAGATATTTTCCATATTTGAAGCGCAATTGAAGAGCTACATTGAAATAGCAGTAAAGGTCTTTTAACTTCGCACAGAGTACACTTCTTCAAGGGATCATATATCACATTCAGGATTGTTATACCTGCATACAAATGTTACTTTTATTACTTTTTATTAGTGTTTTGATACGTAATTTAGTCGCTTACAGCTGCTGTTGTTGTTTCTGCCATGCATTACACCCTGTAGAGGTTTTGAGATAACACTCACTCATTCATATGTGTCTGGCGCGCGCAGAACCTTTGCTTACATTTGATGTAAGAGAAAAATGTTGCCAAATGCGACTTTTTGGAACCCTTTAAGGCTTACACGTCGGACAGGTAGATGGCAAAAGTCTTGGGTGATAAACCCGAGCGAGAAACTTCACAGGCATTTCCACAAACATCCACATCATGAGGGTATATTAGTCTTTTATCGTATTTTCTGGCTCGGATAACTTGATTCATCAATCTGTCCAGTAATGTCAAAGAGTCACGTAGGGCAATATTGGTAGATGTGAGCTCCGCCACTCAACCGTGAACTTGACTAAGAGCTCCAACTTCTCCAAACTGTGGCAAATGCACTCCGACTTATCTGGCAAGAAACTTGGACTTAACCCAAGTAGTGCACAGGAACAGGAGGGATTTATTTTGTGGCAGGATTTGAAGAATGGTATGTGCTGAGTATTACACCGATAACACCCCCCCCCCCCCCCCCGCAAGAACAAGGAGATTTCATCACTGTTTTCTCCACCAGCCAATCAAACTGTGCAATCAGACAAGATAATCCGATACGAAATACTTGCCACCTGCCATGGTATGGGTGTATCTATATCTGTGAATATGTATTAATATTTTGAGGCTAGCCATTTTGAGGCTATCGTATTTGGTGCATGTTTTCAATCTACCGATATAAATTAGATATAGAGTTGATATGAATTCTGGAGGACAATTAAAACCTTGCACCAACATCCACAGCATGACAGTATATTTCCTTGTCCTATTTTCGTGTGTATAACATCAGACGTCAATGCGTGGATGCCACAGGCTCTGCCAAGTAGGGCAGGGTTCAGGGTGAACTTGCCTGTGCGCTTCAGTTCCCACAGACCGCGACAAACGTATCCCATCGCCTCTGGCAGTACACCTTGGCTTAGTCTAAGTACTGTAGTACGCTGGGGAAGGAATGATTGTACATGTATTTTGTGGTTGGAAGACCCAGACCTTTCATGAATACCCGCAAACATGACAGTAGTTTTTTTTTTTTTGTGTGTATTTTCTTGACTTTCCAATTAAAAAGTCTACCCGTGAATGCACAGCCTTTGCTATGTAGAGCAAAGTTTGATATGAACTTGAATAATGGAGCTCCCGTCGCCCTGTCGGGAACTTGAGAGCTGAAGCCCATACAACCGAAACAAATGTACCCTGCCTGCTTCGACGATAAACCTGGACTTAACCCCAGTAGGGAACAGAGAAGCAAGGGGATTATCTATTTTGTGAGAGGCCATTATTTTCCAGGCCTTTCAAGAACACCCATATAACATCACAGTACGTTTTCTATTTGTATTCTCTTGTGTTCAAACTCAGACGTCTATGCGTGGCTGTCACAGACATTTCCATGTAGATTGTTATGAACCTGAAGGAGCTCCTGTCACCCAACCATGACCTTGTCCGAGAGCTCCAACTTCTCAAAACCAAAACAAATGCACTTGCCCTGGAGCTCTTTTGGCTCATGGCAACAAACCTGGACTTAACCTGAGAAGCACACCAGCATTAAAGCAGGATTATTACCTCCATGAAATGTCATGGAGGTTATATTTTACCCAGCGTTTGTGTGTCCGTCTGTCTGTCTGTCTGTCTGTCTGTCTGTCAACAAGATAACTCAAGAACGGCTGGATGGATTAGTTTAATACTTTGTGTGTTGGTAGGGTGCGATGAAAGCTGGAAGTGATTAGATTTTGGGCCCCCTAGCGGCTTCCCTTGGTACTGCAGCGCAACTTCCGGTTTTGCTATCTCGTGTTCTGAACACGCTATGGTCACAATTTTTGAGTGTTACATAGCTCTTGTGCTCAGGAATAAGTGACATAAGTTTGGGCCCCCTACCGACTAGGTTTGGGATAGCAGGGGCATTTTTGTCAAAAACTTCTGAAGAGGATAACTCAAGAAGGGAACAATGGATTTTTATGATTTTTGGTATGTAGGTAACTTAGACAATGTTGTACAAGATAAGATACTAATTATGCAAAATAGGAGTACATTTGCATAATTAATGAGAATATTCTATCATAGCAGTTTTTTCAATGTATCTCTTGTCCCGGACATGATATAGTCTTGACATTTGGGTGGTAGATAGCTCATGACAAAGTGGGGCAGATTTCAGCCCCCTAACATGTAATTTCGGAACTGCAGGGGCGTTTTTGTCAAGACATTCCAAAGAGGATAACTGCAGAAAGGATCGACGGATTGGCATCATTTTAGGGGTGCAGGTAGCTTAGGCAAGGTGTTCATAATGATATACATGTTATGCAAATGAGGACCTTATTTGCATAATTAATAAGGAAATTGTATAATACCATTATTAGCAATAACTGGACTTCAATAAATGTAACACTTACTAATTAATGATAGATGGAATATAAGTAGATACCAAATATGGTAATGAGGAACTTATTTGCATAATTTATGTAAAAATTGCAAAGCCGCTTTATGTCTAATAATTGGAATTTTATACTTGTGACATGTGTACGTTAATCAATGATGAACAACACCACGCATAAATTATGTTAATGTGTTAGTCAATTGCATGAAATTTACAAAAGCTCTAAATTTTCATGGAGGTATGAGGTCGCCGAACTCTAGTCTTGAGTATTTTTCCAGACCTAGCACGGACTCTCGTGGCATGATAGACTTGCATTCTTATTTTGTTCTGTTTCAAATCGGTGAATACCATGCAAGGCTAACGTCACATTTCCGGCTGGGCTGTTTGTGGAAACGAAAAATAGAAACTTATTGGTAAAAATGTACACTAATAATTCCCATGGCTATTCCCTTTACGTCTTGTGTAGTTTGTTGTCTTTTATAGCATACTTTCCCAAAAGCTGCCCGACCCGGCCCCGGTTTGGTAATGTGACGTAGGCCTAAGGCAGGGTTTACAGTGCGCCTGGCAGAGAATCCAAGTCCGTACAAACCGTGACGAATGCACCCCGCCTCCCCCGGCAATAAACCTGGACTTGACCCGAGTAGTAACCAGGGAGGAGAGGGATTACCCTTTGTGAGGAGGACATTCGTTTCCCAGACCTTTAGACACACACGCACCACTGCGGCCAGCATGACAGATGGCCGGATGCTAACCGCACGTCCCCGCACGTAAGGACGCCCCTCTCCTACCTTTGAGGTGTCGTCAGCCGTACACGCAGATAGAGCGGTCCTGTTTGTGTATGAAAAATGTATTTTGCCGTAGGGGGTTCTTAGTCTTTGTAGTGTGCAATGTGGCTGAAGCATCAGGAAGGGTATAAAACACAACCATCCATCCCCTCCGCATCCCACGCACACCGTAACTCACCTGACGGCACGATGTAGTGGAGGCAGATGGGGTCATATTGTTTTATGACTATTCAAATGTGATTCTGTGTATTTTCACACACTCGCTCTCCGGAATCATCATGCGTGAACATTAGGCAGAACGTTGGACAACGTGACCAGATTCTGAACTTTCCTTTCAACACAAAAATCCTAAACGTGATATGTTTTTCTTCTGTCGATGCTACTTTCAAAATGTCAGTTGTCAATATCAATCCCCTCTAAGTACAGCAAACGCCAATATATATCATGTGATGTGATGTGATGTGACGTAATCCTTTACGTCACAACCTCCTTGTTGGATATTTTAACCAGGAAGATTCAAGGCAATAGATTTGATTGTCTATAATATGAACTTGTGTCATGATTATACATGAGTTTACCTAAAGCTGTCAACGTCCAGGTTTAACCATCCAACATGGTGGAAAATACTTACGTCATTGTCACGTGAGTGCAAACTCCCGCGATATGACCTGTGATGTTTTCATACAGAGCCTATGATATAGTTTGAATGATATGATGGGATGTCATATAATATGGCATGATATGATATGATATGCTATATGTTTGATGTGCAATGGTATGATATAATGTGATGTTTTCATACAGAGCATATGATATGAATGGATATGATATGATATATGATTTATCATATGAAATTCGCTTTTCCCTTCCAGGTGCCCCGGTTAACGTCACTTGTGACATCTTCGTGCAGAGTATGGGTTCTGTGAAGGAAACGACGATGGTAAGGACGTCTTGTTAACTCCTAGGTCTTATTCAGTTATTATATTATTTGGCTGTAAGAAACATACAGTCAGAGCTGCACAGATAGCGACTGGATATAAAAAGGCAAGCTAAAAACTAAGACATTAAACTAAAGCTGTATTAAAAAATAGTGAAGTAACAAGTGTATAAAGTTACTGAACGTGATCGAAAGGTGCCCTGAGTATGTGATTGGGATAGGACTCATGTCAAGGGATGCCATTGTGTGCAACAGAGTAAAAGATTAAGTGTCAGATAGCTGTGAGTGATAAGCACGACTTTACCGATCAGCTCCATCGTAGTGACAAAGGCATAATCGACTTATCCATTCACTCCTGGGCATTATCGCACATTCAGGAGAAATACCACCAAACGTGGTGAACATAAATAGATCGGTTTTGTCAATGGAAATACAGAGCTCATGTATCACGCTGCTGTTTTCTACCTTATCAGCGAAGCAATCATCAAGTTAGATGAACACATCTAAAGTCTGCCGAAGCAGAATAGCATTGACGATGAACAGTGTGTATTGTGACGACTAATCCACACGTGTACACAGGCTGCATCCACATATGCTCACAAGCCGTTGATTGAGTCTTCACATCAATGAAGAAAGCACAAAACAAGACTGAAATATGTCCATGTAAAGACTACCATATCTGACTATAATCCGCAGTGAACGATGACTTTTATGACTGTACTGGTGTGCAAATTTTGATACCCCCAGCGTATCACTCTATGACAGATCATCTATGACAAGCACAAATTGTGCATGAAACCAGCGACATCATAAAATGTCGTTGTTGAAACAACAAGTACACTCGTAAAGGCAACATTTTCGCGAAAACGCAGAATGTTTTCCCCGTAGCCTTTTGTCAAGCATCTCGTGGTGAAAAAATGCTCATATTTACAATAACAGCTGATATCTAACCTATGCTCTGATTGACTACAGACGGAGGAAGAAGAAGAACAAAGATAAAAGATCACACGAGCAAAAATGAAACGTTGTTCCCTACGGGGAAAACATAATTGCCCAAGCAGAATGACAAAGGGATATGTATTGCAAACTCAAAGCCTGTCATCACTGATGTATAATAGATTATCCTTTAACCCACAAACACGACGTGTTCTGGCTCTACTTGAAACAAACAACTAACAGGGAAACTCTAAAGACTGTTGAAGTGTAGAACATGGCATGTACGGGATTATCCGTGAATCTGGAGACAAACGCGACTGTTTTTGTTCCACCTGCCAGAAGACGTTACTCCTGCCCGCCTGCCTGCGGCTAAACGCTGTTTGTGTGATTACAGGGATCAGCCAGGGCACAGTTCCGGGTATAAAACCTCTTACCGCCGCTTCCGGAACCTCATCAATTGTCGCAGTAATGGAATAAATGACTCCATTAGCGCTCAGCTGGCAGAAACAATTTCTACAGACCGCAGCTCAAGTGGAACAGTGAGAACTGCGTCTGTCATAACAGTCAGAGGAATTAATTCTGCATTTAATATTCAATCATTTCCTCTATTCTACGTTTTGCTTCCTTCTGGCAACGTTGGACAAATTCCATTTGTCAATCGTAAATTTCTGGCCACCATTAGTTTTTATGTTATATTACTACATCTCATTTGGAGTTCCTTTGGGAGAAAAGGGTCTTACGTAAAATCACCATATCTTTCTATGCACGACTCCACTAGCAACTAAATGGCACAGAGGGATCTCGTCAAAAGATGTCTAGGATGCTAACACTTTAGAAACTAGGACTGGCATTCCCTAGCTGTTTGAACGTACTACCGGGGGTTGTCACTCTCTTCGTAAACTTCTTGTAGACTTATCGCTATGGTTTTTTTATGTCAAGTTTTCCATTCATTGTTGTCGTCTTCGTCGTAGAGCACACCATGGAATGTCAACTCGGGACGTATGGATCACATGACGTCACTCCCCCTGTCCCATCAGCTGTACTGCTTGATGCAGTGTCTCTCATGAGGACATTAATAAGAGTTGTACACTAGTGTCGTCTGCCTGGGTTCCGTGTTCCATCCATGGCTCGACGCCATGAGCCTTTCCTGACGTCCTGTGCTGAACTAACTGTTTACGGAGAGGCACCACAGGGGAGTCTTTACTCTAAACATTACAGCACGTTATGTCGTTATTTCCGCGCACCGTGACATTCCGGTTGTCACACAGGCACATTCGTAATGACGAGTTCACTTTCAGACGACATCAAAGAGAGAACTTTGCGTCGTTATGACATGAAAGTTCTGCAGTCTCGTCATTGGGTTTTTCTACCTAGTTGAGTTGTGCGTTGGTTAGCGTGAATGGTTTGTTAACGTTACATTTCGTGCCATATCACGGTCACGTATTTACGGTAAACCTGCGCATCATGGTTAGGAAGAAATTTATGCCCAAAAGTCTACAAAAATAGTCACTGTCAAAACTCTGAAAGGGATGAAAGTATACATTTGTCACCCTCCAGAAGCTGTCTAGTAAGCTTTAAAAAACCTTATTAGAGACACTAATAAGAATACATGGTGTTTTGCAAAATTCGCAGAGCATCATGAGTTGTCATAGCAACTAAAGGGGTGAGTGTTCTACACGTGATGGCTGGGAGCGAGTTGTACAGAACGATACATCAAACGTTGTTAAAATGACGGAAATGATGCGGACATAATGCAACTTTGCAAGCGTAAGCGTACAGATTTTGCGGAGAGCATTCCTCTTATCGACAATCCAATGCTCTGATACAGCACTGGTGCTCCTTGCAGATTGTGGCTATCTGTTTCAACCATGACACAGAGCTTTCGTATAATCTAACTCTGCTTTCATTGGACAAGTACATCTATCTGTACCAAGTCTTCCTTTCTTATAGTAAGACGTTTTCTGATATGGCAGACCTCGGGATCACAACAGCTTAATGGTCCTCCTGGTCCATCATGGAAAAGTCAGCTCTCGTCAAAAAACCTTTTTTCATATACCTATTCTAGCCAACCTTGTACAATCAGATCTGTGAACTGAAACGACCTAAAATGACGGCATATCTCACATATCCACCTGACATGTACCTACGTTCTTTGAACAGTTTTGGAAGCGATTGATTTCTTCTCGAATCACAGACCTTGGAGTTACAACTCCATGTCGGGTAATGGCCTTCTTTGCTCTTAGGTTCTCCTTCAAGATAAACCTCTCGCGTCTGTTTTCCTTGGGAGATTGCATTTAGTTAAAACTAGGACTTCTTGCAGAAAGAGAAAGTCCTCCCTTACTCGCCGGTCTTGCATCAGACGACAGATCCAGCCGGTGATCTCAACCCCTGATAGTGACGCGGGAGGACTACGTAAACCTGGGTTACTGAGATAAGAAATGCCGGTCTTACAGCTGAAAGGAGCAATACGTACGTACAGTTTGCGACTGAATACTGGAATTTAAAACGACGTTTCAAGTACGCGAGATGGCGTCGATCCAATAACCTTGGATGACCTTGAGGTGGTTCAGATGTGCGCACAAGATTTATTACGTATGTAAACAAAGGATTAAGTTTGATCCCTACTTGACTGACCTGTTAGCCTGGAGACCAACAACCAGGCGGAGGCGCACTGGCAGAAGCGGACCTTCGGAGTGTGACTAAAGGCACGACAAGGCTGGACTCTTAGCTACTTTAGGCTTTTGATGACCCCGAGAGTTAACGTTAGGTTTTGTGTAAGTCACAGACTCTCAGAGTCGGAAGTGTAACTCACATGTACAGTCAAATAAGGATATCAGTGGTACTGCTTTGCGACCCTTGCAGTCTCGCGGATATCGTAAATAGTGTCGATAACGTTAGTTTTTTTTTATATTGGAAATCCCAGTAACACAGACTGAAAGACAAACAGACAGACGGATATACAGACACACAGACACAGGCGGCCGCACAGACGAATAGATAGACACATAAACAGACGGATACACACACAGACAGACATACAAACAGATGGGCAAAACAATTGGACAGACAGACACGACTAAACAACACTTTTCTCCCTTGGGATGAGATGACGAAACCGGAGTCGATGACCGGTGGTTGTACCTCCTCAGTGTTGCTGAAGGGAAGTCTACACCGAAAGGCGTCTGGACTCCAGGCGTCTTAAGAAGTAAAGTGGTCTTAGGTTTGATTGATAGCTGAAGTAAGCAAAACGACGACGTACTTTTCCTCCCAGATTAAAAGATCCTTGGCCTTCCTGCTATGACTTCCTTGTAAGGAGTAGGGAATAGATGTAGGAGTTGTTTCCACAACTCCGTGCCGAATCCTTTACCACAGAGGGTTATTTTAAAAGTTAGAAAACCTTATCCGTAGCCAGCATCCTTAGAAATCCCATATATTCCCTCGGCAGCTTTAAGAAGTGATTCATGGTCTAGAGGACACGTTAAGACATCTTGAGTCTTTCCGCATCTTGAGCAGCTCGCGGAAAATCCATGAGGAACCGAGTGAATCTTAACGGTCTGCAACACCGGCTGTTGCTCTGTGAATCAACTATACAGAAACTAGCAGAAAAAACTCTCATGTGTACTCGCAAATAAACTTGTTGAAAAACGGAAAAATAAAAGCATATCCCAGACTTTCTCATAGCTCTCACTCTGCTACTCTGTACAGAACTTCTCATTGCATTTAAATACTTTTCCGAAAATAAGCACACTTCACTATCTTGCCTTCTAATAGTTTTCTATGTTGCAGAGTTGAGTTTAATATTCCGTTAACCATTCCTTACTTACCGTCTTCAATCTGATGCGCATTTTGCCACTTTGCGGCTTAAAACCCCAAATATCGGGAAAAATACACGCCACGTAAACGAGACTTTTTATCATGCACTCAGCACGTTAAATACTCGTCTGATGTGACAGTCATAGTTGGGTTCAAACAATGTTATATCCTTAGCCGGTCTCTAATGGCTGAATATGAGTCTGGCAATGAAAATGTCCATATCGTACTATCGTACACAATCGTTCACGGTCCATGTCCAGACTGAGGATAACGAGTGGAGCTAATCAGACATTTGATGGGTGTAATGTTAAGTTGTCAAATTACTTTCCGTATTCCCTATGTCTTACGCCCTTAAGTAGGCGTCTTCAACATATAAATATGGTTGTTGAAAGTCAGAAGATCTAGGAAACATTACCCCACGGGAGATGTTTTCCTTACTAAGGTTATTTACTCGACCGGCGCCGTAGTAAAGTTCAACCGATGAAATTCCAGCGTGTTTATCGTGGCGGAGACAAGATATCGATTTTATATAGGAAATCAGCAGGTGATGGATCAGAACTGGTCTAAGCCGGATCCAAGCCGCCAAATTACTAACAGATCAAAGGACAACCTTGGAATGTGGTTAGGCTCGATGAAGAGTATCTTATAAGTTTATCTGATTGGTTGGACTGACATGACCCCAGGCTGCCTACCTAGCGGGCTGTTGGTAACGGACAGTCTTTGAGGTCAGGATGGAAAGGCTTTTGGCCAGCGCAATCTTATCTTTAGTGTGGTGGTTTCTTTAACATTTTCAAGGTCTGGCTCTTTTCAAAGTGGAACTTCCGGCTTAACGCTCCATTCGAGGGACTGCAACTCTAGCAGCATATAAATTGGTTTTGAAATGAAATGCGTTCCGTATATTGACGACAGAATGCGATCATATTTTGTCCTGCTAGCAGTAGATGTCAAGTAGATGTTCGACGATGACTTGCATCAGATCAACATTAGTGTGAAAATAAGCTTTGCGATTATGACTTTATCGACCATTCTATTCCAATATAAATGTTGTCATATGTTCATGTAGCAGCAAGAAGTTATTGACTAAAACATAATGGAGAATATAGTTGATTTTTAATTTTTGTACGGTTTTGCTTTCATTTTGTTTTGATTTCATCAGCATCTTAAAACAATAGAGTGTAGTACTACTTGCCAAACCTAGGTGGCTTTCAATTGTTCGTCAGTGTGACGTCACAGAGGACGAAATTCATCTTTTGTCTACCTATGTTGACTTAAGGTGGACTAAAAGTTTCCAAGATAAGAATAAAAGTATGATTTTCTGCAAACCGCTATTGGTTAACCGCAGATCGACACAAAATGCCACATCACCTGTGAGTGATTGAGTCTAGCGGTGTTGGCGCCAGACCTGGGTATCGGGTGACCTGCCAGGTAACTTGATCTCTGTGTGAAATGCGGTATTGACGTCTCCTCATCTCAAGTTCATTCCAAGTTCAAAGGACGTGAAGGCACAGAACGACCTTGGGGAATCATCTTCGATTTGGCTTCGTTATATTGGCTGTGTTAAGATTCAGTTCTGTTCAGAATTTCTTATAGAATTGTTTTTTAATTGACCAAAAATTATTTACTTCGCAACATGACTACATATTGAGATCGCAATTTTCCAGAGGAAGTAAATGTTTACTCATTTCTCCATTTATTTGTTCTTTACCCAACGTGGCAAGTCCCTGACCGAAAACTACCTTTCAGTAAGGTTCCATAGTTATACATGAACAAGAAAGAATTATGATTAATATCAATCCATAAGATACAAATCGTCAAAACAAATTCGGTATTATAGTCATTGAACAAACCCTCCATCCATGACCTTATGGGAGTAACGCGTATGTTTTACTTAAGATATGGAGAAAGGGACCTTAAGGACCTATGTTTAACACTTTCTTCCGACAGGCTGGAAGACATGGAACGAATTCATTATCGGCGTTAGTGAATCTTGCCCACTGCAAACATGAGCGATGCAGGAGTGACGTGTTGTCTAGACCAGCCGGCTCCTGTCCGCCCCCTCCTGCATCTCATTACGTTTAACCATCCAATATGGCGGGAAATAATTACGTCATAGTCACGTGAGCACGAACGAGTGATATGACCAGATATGGCTGGTGTCTGTATCTGTATCTGTATCTATATAGCCGGTATAACCGCCCTTTGGCGTCACACACCAGCTTCGCAGGCACGCGGCGCGGCAGCAGCTGATTATATTACCTAGAGCCTAGAGCTCCTGCCCGTTCTGCATCTCGTTTCATTTAACCATTCAACATGGCCGACAACACTTGCATCATGGTCACTTGAGCAAAACACCGAAATATCTCACTATCCCGTACTTGACCCCGTACATCCCACTGTATTGTCTGCACTCTGCAGTATAGACAGAAGTGGCCGAGTAAACGTAAAAACAAATTCATTCTTGCAGCACAGAAAGCAGATCATGAGTTGTAACGACGTTTATCTCAGTATGATTTGTATCGTGTAAAATATGCAATTTATAAAAATCAGTAGTTAAACTCATGATCTTTAAAAACCTAACTTGGACAGTATTGGCTTAAACATAAGTAACCAGGTTTGTAACTAGCGACGTGCCGTCTAGACCGGCCGGCTCCAGCCCGCTTTAGTTTGTATCCACGGCGTTTCACTACCTGTCAGCAGAACAACTAAACTGGAGAACTAGCCGATTTTTTAGTGATAAGAACTTGTTATCAAAGTTTCGTTTGCAAATCCCAAGGACCGGACAGTCTTTGAGTGAAAAGTCTTCTTTAAGGCTTGGCGTGAAACCTTAAGAACTGGGCATTGTTTGAGTGATGAAAGATATATTCTTTAAGGTTCCTCGTCAATTCTCAAGAACCGGACGATGTTTGAGCAAAAAACGTCTTCATCATCAAATCTTACGAACTGAGCATTACTTGAGTGATAAAATCTATTCTTTACGGCCCGTCATCAAATGGCAAATGCGCACTGGTTTTACACGGTCAATGTTGTCAGGTTTACTCTTCTCCGTCCACCCACGCTGCCAGTCTCTAGGCAGACGGGTCGGCTGGATAGAAAAGGAAGAATTTGGCCAAATAGGGACACTTAACGCCTACTAGACTTTTATTCCTAACTTGGCCAAATTCCCCTATTACTATTCGGCCAGGCGGGGTCTCGAGTCTGGTAGAGACTTCCACGCTGCAACGGTGTTTAAAACAGTCATCACAAGCAGATCAAAGCGGCGGAGAAGTTAAAAACTTCGGAAGACTCAGCAAAAAGGGCAAACCGATTTTAACGGTTAAGTGTGAGTTCGCAATGTTTGTCATTTATTCCTGTACAGCAGGAAGATCATGCAGCTGTTTAACATTACCGATGTGAGGAAGTCACAGTACATGTAGGGCGTCGGTTCTGCACCTGCATGACAGATCTTGTTTGAACCAATACAAGATATAAAGGTCGTCTTAAGTGGTAACAAGAGGTCGTAGATCGATAATTCAGATCTGCAGCATTTGGAAGGTAGAATGTTGATTTTACTCGATTGGCATATGTAGTTTGCTTGCTCAGTCAGCAAACCTAGGCTGTCAAATCAATACCAGGCTATCGGCAAAAATCTGTCCTTGTAGAAATTTCTGCAAGCAGATGTGGTAAGGTGTAGAAGATTTTTGAAACAGGAGGAGCATGTTAAGTAAACTTGTTTTGTTGTTGACTATCTACAATGTTGGGCATTAAGACTATGCTCTCATCCAAGAAACTTTGAAACTTCTTCTTTGGAACAAGTTAGGACGACCAAAATATCCCTCTGCATAAAAAAGCAATTATGGCTCAGGACTACCGATAACTGACAATTTCCCCGATTTTAATTTGCTGCGAGCCGACAGGTTATGAGATATCTCAGAATCAGACAGATATCGTCTGGGTTTGTTAGAGTCTTCCTTATTACAAAACAGTCAAACTGCGACAGTCCGTTATCATCACGATGGGTATCACACCCCCTGTCAGACACGCAGACGGACGGAAAGGGAGAAAGTCTGTCTGTAATTTAAAATCAGGAAGTTCCACTGCCGACAGGATTGCTGATAGGGAAATGAAAAATTTTCCGTGACTGGCAGACAGAAAGTGATTACAAAGTTGCCGGAAAACATGCTTCTGTTGCCTCCCGACCCTTGATCTGATGTCTTATCTGATGATAAGACATCTACTGCTAACAGGACAGAATATGATCGCATGATTCGTCTATGTAAGGAATACATCTTATGATTATTTCCAATTCAATTTATACGCTGCTACAGTTGCAGTCTTTCGGAAGGAGCGTTCAGTTGGAGGTTCCGCTTTAAAAATGCAATAACAGGGTCGTTGTGATATATACATGTATGCAATCCCCTTATTTCTTTTTTATCTAAGAAATGGTACGGCTGAAAGAAAGCTGATCTCCTTGGTACTTGACTCTCGCGGCATATCTCCAAAGCTGTTCACAACAGCCAGCCGGTCTACTAGGGGCCAGTTACAGCCCCAGAGAGCAGAGTTGGTATTACGCCATACTCCAACCATTGGTGCAAGAAACATCACGGCCTATCCGGCAGAACTGCAACTTCCCTTACCATCGTATCTGTGTCCGTCTACTCTGAAAGTTTCTCTTTGTATGTGTATTTGTATTTTTATATTAACGCATTGCGCTATGGATCCCGACACAGGTGCAAAACATTTACTAGACATGACTGATCCCGTCTACAAATTTTGTCAAAGCCACGATCAACCATTTTCTGCAAAACGATGACACGAGCGTATGTCATAAACCGCAGTGAAAAGTTTGGCAATGCATCAAACAATTAGAGAAATATGAGAGACAAATTTGTATCACAGCGCTGTCAAATCTATAAGTCATTGACCATATAACTCTTATTCTTTTTCTTGCCCCTTCACCCCGTCTCCATCCGCCTAAACCGAACAACCACAGGACTACATCATCAACGTGTTCTTCCGCCAGCGGTGGAACGACCCCCGACTGTCCTTCAAACAGTTCAACGAGACGCTGACGCTGGACGCAAGTGTTGTCGGGAAGATCTGGGTCCCGGATGTGTTCTTCGTCAACGAAAAGGGTGCCAATTTTCATGACGTCACGACGGCAAACAGGATGCTCAGAGTGGACCCGACGGGCACGATACTATACAGCACACGGTACGGAAAGTAACTGATGTATCTGGGTGAACCTTATTCTATTGCTGTCTATTCTATTGCCGTCTTGATAGACGCACAAACACCTGGGCAGACACATTCAACTTTGACAAGTTGCTTTTCAAGAAGACCTTGGTTTATAATGAGTACAAAACGCAATGAAACCATGCTTTAGTTGAAGACATGTTGAACCCTTCTATTTGCCTCTTGCTTAGTTTTGCTCTCGTACTTGCGCTGATTGCCATTTCTGGTATGCTCTTGGACTTACCGCCATCTTTATTTCTCCCAGGTTGACTGACTTTGACGTTTGCCTGTCATCATATATCTCATGTTCGCTATGGACAGACAATAGTGTGGACCCAAGATGGGTTAGGGTTAGTGTTAGGTTACTGTTAGGGTTGGGGTTAGGGTTAAATTGTTCTGTCGTACTGATAGCCGCCATGTTTGTGCCCTCAGGTTGACCTTGACATTGGCCTGCCCCATGAACCTGTACAGGTTCCCTATGGACAGACAACAGTGTGGACTCAAGATGGAGAGCTGTGGGTACAGCTTATGTTTGCCTACTCTATAACACAGGCCTGCGTGGGGAGACATGCGATCTAACAAAGAATAAGCAGATTCTTTGACATTCCAAAACTTGAAATTGTCAACACGTTTATTTCTAAACTAATATCTCAATGTGCCTCTCTGCGAATCAAATAGAAACTTGACGACTCCGCGATGGAAATTCTGATTCAAGGACGTTTTATTCAGCTCTGAAAAGGGCATCGTTTATCTCATGCCTACCAGCCCAAGACAGCCGGTGCCAAACAACGCGTGGTTTATAAAAGTGATCGATGAACAAGGAGCCAAGGCTGCCCTAACGACGCCTCAATTCTCTGCCGACCTTTCCCAGAGCGTCTGTTTAACTGTGTAATAATGTTCCGGGCTGCTGACACTGATGCAACATGTACGGCTTGTCTCTTCGCTTGTATCGCTTTGTATATAACGTTAACATGTGGAATGGTAAGAAAGGGCTGCTTTAGTAAAGGTGTGTTAACATTCTGATGGCATTTTCTTGGGCTTTATGTTCGGGAAGGACGTAAAATGTCAGGGTAATGTTGTGTGGGGGCATTATGGTGTGAAAGGTCAGCTTTGCCTTCAAGAAGGCAAGCCTGGTAGACCGAGAACAAAATAGTTTAGATAAGATGATGGCATGCCCAAAATTCAGTTGCTCAAGCAACTGGATATGATTTTGGAAAAAGCAGTTGGTTGAGTAACCGCTTTTTGGCATATCTTATTAGTACCTGGAAGTCTAACCTACATCGACTTAAGATGATGTTACTTTAACACTCTCAATCATCCACCATTCTGATATCTTCTCGTCTTTTGGTCTCATCATGTTTTCCGTTCACGTTGTTTGCCAGACGGAAAGACGGAGGCGGACATCATGCTGCACTGGAAGTGGACCCGGCCGGTGGAGTTCGACGCCTCCGTGGAGCTGCCGCAGTTTTACGTGGAGAACATCAGAACCAACAGAACAGTACAAAATTATAATACAGGTATCGAGAAACGCTATTCGCAAAAATACAACATTACAGAATCATAAGATATTGACGTCGTCCTAAACACAACATTTTCCCCTGCCAAATCGTTTGGGAGACCTGAAGTATATGTTCGCGCAAGTTTGATAGTAACGGTAATCAAAATCTGTGTTCAGTCCTACTTATTCCAGCTCACGTCCAAAGTTATCAGAAGACGTATAATTTCTTGAACGTGGCCTTGGAAGAGGCAGACCAATAATCTGCATCATATTCTGTAAGGTGTTGAGATGTGACTATCATTACTTATACAAATTCAAATGAACTGATAGGTTTCAACGCCCAGCATGGCGGAGAAAACCTACGTAATAGTCACGTGAGTGCTAACACCCTACGTAGTGAAGCTCAACGATGACGTATGTTGTCACCCCACAGGACAGTACACGCGGCTGACGGCGACCTTTGACCTGCAGCGTCAGATGGGGTTTTACCTGATCCAGGTCTACATTCCCACAATGCTTATCGTCATCCTGTCCTGGGTGTCCTTCTGGATCAACATCGAGGCTGCTCCGGCCCGGGTTGCCCTGGGTAACCACTACGTCATTTCCGGTTTTACTCGCTAGTTATCACGTATCAGTCGACATTTTCAAATTGCTTCGTGGAAAAACTATAAATCCCCAAGCAGATGTTATAGGATTCAGCTCATCTATTGCAGCAGTTAGCAGTCTTCTAATAGATGCTTTACAATACCCGTCCGTTCTCCCGTAGAACACGTTAAAATGTTATGATACTCTAGCACAACATGTAAGTCAGCACCATGGACAGATAATCAGTTAATCAGTTGTTATCACCATTACTTATCAAAGTAACGCCTTTATCTGCTGGGTAACTTACATCCGTTGCTTTTAAAACCACGGTAATTAGAGATATCAAGTCGACGGACGTTGCTTTCAAACTTCAATATTCTGAAACTATTGCAATTTGAAACCACCTTGCGTAGACTTGATATCCCTAAATACCCTGGGGTTTTTTTCAACAATGGGTATAGGCTACCCCGCGGATAAAGGTGACTAACTATCGATACTATATGCTGCAATAAGAGCCGAAAAGCACGGGGAATGATCTACTTTGATATTTAGCAACTCAAGGCCTCAAGGGCGAAGCATTTCTTAATAACTATATCGGCGGCTCCTTGTCCTCCCTACCCAGGAATCACCACGGTGTTGACCATGACCACCCAAGGGTCCGCCCAGGGCGGTGACGTCAAGGTGTCGTACGTCAAGGCCATCGACATCTGGCTGGCCGTGTGTCTGCTGTTCGTGTTCGCCGCGCTCATCGAGTTCGCGGCCGTCAACTTTATGTCGCGTCAGGACAAGAACCGGGACGACCGGAGGAGGAAGGAGAAGGAGGAGGCCGACAAAAACGAAGTGAGGATTTACGCTAAAAAGCAGTAAACTCAAGCAACTGGATATGATTTTGGGTACGTTCAGACGTTTCAGACAGCCACCCTTTGTCAATGACGAAAGACACTGGATGGCTGTCTGAATTTCGAAACGTCTGACCGTTTCCAAAACCATATCCAGTTGCTTGAGTAACTGCTTTTGTGCGTATCTTATTATCTGGATGTCTAACCTTCATCGATGTATGAAGTGAGGATTTATTTCCAATTGGTTGTGTGTCTGTGTGTTGGCTTGTCGGTTATGACTATTATATTCATGAAGTCTTCTTAACCCCAAAGTTAATAAATCGTTCCAAGATGGAAACGAACAGAGACAGTCAGAAAGACTAGACTTTGAATGCCAATTGTAGATCTGCAGACACACACCAGAACAAGCAAACAAACAAGCACATCAGTTGATTGATTGATACCTCTGTTTTGGCCTTGGTAAGAGAATGGAAGGAAGGAAAGCAGATATTTCACAATGCAATTCTGTCGACTTTATGCCCTATTCCTCATGATGCTTTCATGTTGATCTTTGCTTTCAGAACGGAAAAGTTATTCCGCCGCCGAAGGAGGACTACGCCACCTTGCGGCAGCGCACATGGTTGCACCACGTCAAGAACGTCAGCCTAAAAGAAGAAGTGCCCTCTAGCTTGGACATCAAAAGTGAGAAGTGCAGCAGTCAGCAGAGACCGCCACCCGAGCGGGAGCGGAACAAGTACATGGATCGCGCCAAGAACTTGGACCGCCTGTCGCGCGGACTGTTTCCGCTAGGGTTCTTCCTCTTTAATCTGATGTACTGGAATGCTTACCTATTGTTCTTGTGAGACCTCGAGTCAAGGTTGTTAGATTTTTCTCTGAACTCAAAATTGATGGCTACAACTGTACAATGTCTAAAATGGCCACAGAGAAACATTCATTACTTACATATTACTTTCAGCCAACGTGGTGTTAGATTTGAGTTTTGCAACAAACTACTGATTTCTTTATTCGTTCATGACACTTGAGTGTCTGAAAATGTCGCTATAGAAATCCTTTCATTTCCAATTTTCTGTGTCAATTGATCGTCAACCGCTAGATGTCGCTGTTCAAACGTGACTTTTGCTGCACACCTGACTTGTCAAGGTACATGGTTGGCATGACTGTAACTCTCCTTGCGCCAATTTGACCACTTTAAAAGTATTCTGTCCTCCTTTTAGAATTGTTATCAGTGATAACAATGTGTCAGTACTCAAGTCTCCTATTGTAGTAATTGAGTAAAGAGATTGTAGTAATAGATGGATATCCGAATAAGGCCACGCCTATTTATTTTCCTACATCATAATCTAAGAACTCAAGTAAGAAATCATATAGCTAATAAACCTCTCACACAGTCGATGAGCTTCGGGGGATTTGTTGATCAACAGAAAGTCGCAGGAATTCAAAACTTGCCGGGGACTGAAGCGTATTTTTCACCTGGAAATCCACCGCAGCACTTTGGGCGGGGCTTCGTTTTCTGCAAACCCCTGCGGATCTCTGGAAATGGCACGATGATTTGAAGAACACTGGGTGCATCTGTCGAAAAGGTCCCTTAGAGCTCGACTTGTCGGCTGACCGATTTTACAACTGTGTGGCAGGGGCATTACCGGTAACATATCATCTTCTACTTACTTAGATGTTTCCGGAATCCTGCCTTGTTGACTGTTGTGCCGACTTCTCGCTAGAATCGATAGTTGTGAAAAAAAAGTGATGACGAAAGACGCCAGACGTCTTCCTTTCTCACGCCATGTATTTCTCAATAAAGTCTAACTTTTCACCGATGAGTACACGTCTCGTCAATACGATTGAAATGTGGTCGTAGTATATGTAGCCCTATAGAACGTTTTCATTTAACGTTACACTCGACCACTCAACTCCTCTTGCTGAAATACATGTACAAGTGAAAAACGCGTCATTTATAAGCTAACATTCCATGGAATGGTTTGTGAAGTGTCTTGAAGTTGAATAGTTGCAATTTCAAAGTCTAAGCCTCGAATTTCTTACATTTGCCTTTCCTACTAGTAATTGACTTTTCTCGCGGTGGCTGGGAGCGGTACTGCAGAATAGACTTTCATCAGTTTCACGTGGTATGTAGTACCAACATGTAAATTGAATTTGATATGTCAGAGGACGGCATGGCGCTCATCAAACTTTACCAGGAAACTACAAAAGGGCACCTAAGCTACGATGCCATCTCAAAAGACAATAGATAGCCACATATGGTGTCTAGACATTAACTGAAAATTAATAGAACGATCCAATATAATCTCGCTCTTCTCCGTCCAAACGTAGAGATGGAAAATAAAAGAATAAATACGCAAATTGACGGACATGCAGCCGCTCTCTCATTGGTTGAACCGATAATTGAACTGCGTACTTGATGGACAGTCATGCAGGATCAGCATTTGAAAAGGGAGTTTACTAAACAGCATCCAAGCCTCACCTGCGGAGCTCACCTGCGGCCATATACGTCATACAGGCGAGGCACTTGGTCATGGAGTTAGTCATGGACGAAGTCGAGTTGCAGCTCCTGAAGGTTCCGTTTATGTATGCGTGCTGGAATCCGGTGGGCCCATGTAATAAGCCCTCCCAAAGACAACAGAACATGTGCAGCGATAGGAATTCCAGGGCCTTGAGAAAGAAAATCCTTGTCTCGACCATTGTTTCGGCTTGCATAAGAACGTCCAGACGGGTTTTGTTTTCTCTTTGACATATTATTACCTAGAATTCCCGTCGCCGCACATGCGTCCTGATCTCTAACTAATATGAGAAGGCTTATTGCACTGGCGTTGTCATCAGGAACGGCGGCTTTGGTGAGTTGATTTTGCGTACGTACATGTAATTGCAAACACGTCAATAATACAGGTATACATTTACCGGTCTACCAATCAAATTTGAATCCGTAAGGCAACACATTATATAGATGCAGCTTATAGTTTATAGGTCTCTTCCAGGTGCAACTAACCAGGATGGCGGCTATGACGTCAAGTGCAAACACACTAAATATATAACAAATACATAGAACCAATAGTGTAGACGATATGTTAAACCTAACATGTATGTATATTCCGTACTATGCCTTTCTGTTTCTCCTTTTGTATCCATGTGTTCGTATGAATGTACACAGGCTTTCATTGACGTCATACTAATCATAATCTGAATCCTACTCCGACCATGTTGGTGGGTAATTGAATTAAGCAGTAGCATCTTCCTGTGGTTAACAGACATACGCTGTAATCCAACATGGCGCAGATGACGTCAAATAAAAAGCCTGTATTGATGTAGAAGACCTTGCAGAAGTCGATGTACTCTCGTTGTGTCAATAAAGGTTCCTATGGTGTTAAAGGTCATGCTGGTTCGAATATGTAGATGACATCTGCGTGCACATCAACATTTGGCCGTTTCTAAAGAGGAGCTAATTTATGCGGTGAATTTAAAGTAGATATATCGGAATGTCATAGAATGGCAACTCCAAGACCAAAGAAGATGTGAAAGAACACACATTTTATTTTGGCTGGTACTTCATACTCCATGCGACTGGTCAATGTTCAAACTTCCTAATCACATCTATATTAGATTTCATAATGAAGGCAACTTTTTTTTGGCTGAACTTTTTTTTATTCGCATGCTTGCATCAGTTTGGGGCTTCCCAGAGGATGTCATCCATATCAAATCAACGTGGCCTTAGCTCGGTGTTGGCATGGGAAGCAACATCATCATAACAAAAACGCAACAAAAAATTGCAACACAGCTCATGACTACTACTCTGTAAGCTTCAGTAAGGATCACAATTCCTTTATTTTGCTACAATTATATCTGGACAGAAATTCTAAAGCACTTGCACAAGAAAACTGCAATTCAACACCTTTTCACAAATAACCCAATTGTCTGGATAACATGTACATTGTATTTCTTCCCTATATCCTACATTAACAACATCAGCAAAATCCCATGATGATACAGACCTAGTATATACTGATTCAAGTATATTCTTCATTCTTGGCATGATTAGTTTGCTTTATTTAATCTATCCGCATGAATTAGTAAACAACTAAACAGCTCCAATTGCTCAAACATTTCCACAAAGTTTGACAGCCTTAAACTAGAGTGCAGCAGTTCTTTAAAGAAAACTAAAGCAGCTCCCAATGATATTTCCACATAATAAGCACTAAGAATGAACGCAACATGAAAACCAAACAATAGAAGACACTCCTCACACTTTTGGTCTTGGTAGTTCTACTAGAGGGGAATCAAGTAATGGCTATTTAGAGTTTCCACAACCTTCAACAATGAAGACAAACCAGTCTAACTGCAAAAATGCAAACAAGCCACAATATTTTTTACATTAATCCTCAAATACAGACAAATTAACTAGCTCATTTCAAAGTTATGGATGTCTTCAAAATTCAACCAATTGTCCGCAAAATTATCAACATTGATCAATATTCCACAGTGATTAATAAATACCCATGAACATGATATCGTTCCATCTTCAACAGAAGACCTGTTTCCTGTTAACTCTACAATTCAACTGAATGAAAATGTGAAAATTCGAATGCACACAGCACAGCACATAATCCAACCCAACGGCAACAACAAATACAAGAGCTTTGGTCGCAATATACACACAACAAAATAATACAATTTGCTTCAAAATAAACCAACATGGCACAACTCTCCTCCATAACATTGTATTCTACCTCTAGGGCTTTAACAAAGCATGATATCACACTTTAGACTATCAGTCTAACATCATAATGCATAAGGTACTCATAGTTGCCTTTAAATATTAATATCTACGCATAATGTTATTTGCTTACAATTTAAAAGTGAACTAGAAAGGCCGACATTTGCTTGGGTGCAAATACAGCATATTTCAGCCATACCCATTCCCACGCAACATTGGACTGTTCCAAGTCACCCCTGCGCAAAAATGCAATGTTTTAATGTAAGTTATCCCCAAAAGAGAACTAATATTGTGAATTGATTCCATGTCAAAACAGAGCTTGCCCAATATGCCCCGGGCCCATATGGAAGAATAAAATCTTTCACAGGAGCGCCTATGCATAACTGATTGGTTTTTAGAATTGCGGCAGCTCCTATTTTTCCGAGAGTGAAAAAAAAACGCATCTTCCATTCAGAAGATTTTCGTCATGAAATTACATGACGCCATTCAACAATTTCCACTTCGATAACTAGGTCTAAGTACCGTCATAATCTCCTTGTGATGTGGGTACATTTATTATTGCAGTGAACTTTTTTTAAGCAAGTATGGCATGCGTTTTAATAATTGTCAAGCAGGTGCAGGTACTGTGTAGTAGGAGTGTTGTTGTTTTTTTCAAGCTAAAAACTTCAATCTTCTTCTTGTTTTGTATGAGCCATTACATAAACGGAGACGTCTCGAAATTTTACAAAAATTTTACCACTCTGTCGCTTCATTTCTTTTCTGAAAGATCCCAGGACCAACAAGTTAATTTGATTTTGCTTTATCTATATATTTCATTTTCCTTCGAATTCTTTGTTAAGTATATGCCCCTGCATACCACTGTTAAATTGTTTTACTTTGTATGCAATCAGCCACCGGACGTAATCTTGTCTGAGTGTTATAATTTCCTGCTCGTAGCGTGCGAGACCTGGATGATAGGTGTTTCTACTTTGTTCGGGGGGTTCTTTTCGGAGGTCAGTGGTGATACTCTGGTACTGAGAGTGTTTTATTGGGCTCAAACTCTGGCAGTTTAAAGTTACTTACAATTTGAATGTACAAAGTTTACGTCAAAAAGAACAACAACAACACTAGAAGTACCTACATTTGTTCGGGAATAAATACATGCATTCTCGCCACTGTCAAACTTACGTATCAAAACTAAACGCAAGCCGTCCAATTTTCCCTGTCCAAATCTGCCGAAAATGATTGATAGTGCCATGCGGAATGTTGGTAAATTCATCGACCCTAACGTTCAATGCACGCGTACCGTCCGCTACCGCTCAAATGACCCTGTCTGAACTCCAAATCCTCGCAAACTACAATTTCAAACCGGGCACAGGGTACCATATGGCCACTGTAAGGCTGTAATATGCATCTGTTTGTGTATATACGGGATTGCAAGGCCCCGCTTATGAATATTAACTAGCATTCGCCTTTCTCGTCACTGATTGGCTGGCGTCCATAAAGTAATCAACTCTCGCTCTCCCCAGGCCGCTGGCACCTGGCACGTGTGGGCTCTGGGGTCACTGGAGTTCACGGCAGGAAGCCGAAAGAAAACCAATTTCCCCTCAGAAAAGCGCTGAAATTAAGCATTTTAAAGTAGTTTATGCCCAAAATTTTACTTGGATCATTTTACCAACTATCTAATGCCTATCTACACGAAATTTAAGGTCATTCCATTGTAATTCAAGGGAACAGGGGGCCACAATATACCGTTTTGGTCAAAACATGACCTTTAAACTTCAATAAAATCATTTTAGAGGCAGATATGAAAAAAATGAGAAAACAGCACCTCGGTATTGACCCACTCTACCCTTGTGCCAAATTTCAGGTCATTCAACCACGGAATGACGGAGATGAATCACTTTGAAGATTTGACAGGAGAAAGAAAGAAAGAAAGAAAGAAAGAAACATTACGAATACAATATATTTCACCATACCATATATGGTATGGCTGAAATATAAGTATATAAGGACACGGAGCTTTAATCAAAACCTGCAGTAAATACTGTTACAGTAAATACTAATGATAAAGCTGAACATGCAGTACCTCAGTCGGGTGCTAGATGGTGCTGTGCACATTTAAGGAAAACCCTGGATCACTGCAAACAATTTTTTGCTGCCTTTTCAAAATGAAAGCAAACAACTAAAAGTCATTTTTTTGCAACTTCAGGAAAAAAACTCTAATTCCTGACTATTTTGACATCTTTCCTTTTGAATGAAGTTACAACATATTTCAAACGACAAGCATTAAACTTGATATTACATGATGGTTCTCTCCTTTTTCCACAATTAAACAAACTTCACTCTTCATGATTTATACACAGGAAAGCCAGTCCAGTGATTTTACAACAGTCTATAACTTGAAGCACAGAAGTTTCCAGACAATGTCAACTTGACTGTACTGTTCACAGAATGATACACTAGTCTAATATCTTTTGAGGCTTCATCTTTTTTTTGGATTTTGATTTTTCCCCATTTTCTAAGCCTTTGTATTCCCAAAGGAGAAGATATAGGTCCATAAAATAGAAACTTTGATGCACAAATAGGGTGTCTATCAAAATAACGTTTTGTTCAGGTGAGAAAAACCTCTGGAGTCTGTTGGACACACGGAACACTACAGATATACAAGACAGTTCTATCACAGTCTTCACCCTACTACATGCAGGTGTGTATAACTGCCACACTGGGACTAGCTACATACTACAAGATTATTTCTTTTATTGTCTGATATAGAGATATAGCAAGAGGGGGAAACTTTATAAGCTACATACATGTACAAGCCAGTTTTTTTACACCACAATTGAAGTATTATTAATATCAATTTGGTTTGAAAAGTTGATGAGAAAAAAGATAACTCTGAGCTTGCATGGTGAAGTGACAACCCAATTCCAAATTTCTAATCCTTTTTTTTACCACTCTTATAATTAAGGCCATATCAATTAGATTTCTTGGTTCTCAGTTTTAAAAAGATTATAGATTAAAATATCAACATAAAAACAAACTCTTAGCCTGAAAAAATCAGGGCAGCGAGTGTAAGAAGCCCCAGTAGTAATCAAATGGCACCCAGGCTAAGAGTCGGTTTCTTGGCACACACAGTTTAAGGGTCAGGGTGCAAGTTTTCTTCCCTGCTCTCCATTTCCATGTCTTTTTGCCAAAGTTTTACCTACATGTAAGCATGACCCGAGAACCAAGGAATTACATTGCTGTGGCCTTAACTGCTACACATATCACACTTCTTTCCAGAAACTTCTCTCTAACTCTTTCAACCCATCACTATAGTATTCAGTGATGAACACATCATCTTTACTGTTCCCCAAAACCATCAATACTATGTATATTTGTATTAAAGCATGATGGAAAATTACTTCAGCATGTCACATGATTCTCAAAACAATGTGTGAGACATGAAAAGTGTCTACAGGATGACAATTTGAAAGTTCTTTGCACACAATCAATATATGATCACCAGCCGATGTTTTGTTGACTGCCTGTATTACTTTCGTCTGGGCAATACTGACTGCTTTCACACAGCGAGGTGTCACTGCTGCAGTACCCAACACTGCAGCTAGGTGTCACTGCTACAGCGTGAAGCATGCACAGTTCATGATTTGAGTATCTTCTGATCCACACAGCTTCCTTTATCAGTCACCAAAACATCAGCAGGTGATTATGCACTGGTTGTGCACAAAGAACATTGCTATCCAGTCACTTGCCAACTTGATGAAACAAATCAACAGATTTTAAAGAACGTAAACAATGTATTATACATAGCTACCACCTGGTAACCATAGCTACCATATTGTTACCACCTGGTTACCATAGCTACTATGTGGTTACCATAGCTACCATGTAGTTACCATGGCTACCACACGGTAACCATAGCTACCATATTGTTACCATAGCTACCATATTGTTACCACCCAGTTACCATAGCTACCATATGGTTACCATAGCTACCATATAGTTACCATAGCTACCATGTGGTTGTTATTCCTCTTGACACTCCTTCTCTCACTCCTACAGTTTTGAACACCACCACTTGTGCGCTCGCGGAAGTCTCTCCTCCAAGACAATTTTCTCGTTCTTGAGCCACCTGAAACCGTTCCACTGCGGCGGGTTCTACGCCAAGACGATTTTCTCGTTCTTGATTTCCACCTCCTCTCCTGGGGGATGCTCAATGCTGTACTTCAGAGTTACCTGCAATGGTAGTGTTGGAGGTCATTCATTGTAACAAAACAGAAATTTGTCAAGAGCCACAAATTTAGCCATTCGGTTGCCGTATTTTGTCCATTGTAAAATGGTAAACCATGAATCTAATATGCCATCAGTTACCATATCTGTCCTTGATGTAGTGATAAAATGAATAAAGCAACATTTCTACGCCATGCTAATTCACTTCGCTAACTTGTAGAACATTTGCAGACAATTCCCACAAATTCATCATGAAAACAGAGGCTTGAGTAAAGACAAACCCTCTGTCTTCATCTTAGCTTCCTGTTGTGTATTCACTTTGACGTATCCAAGAACCAATATCAGAAGAATCAATGTGGCCAAATCTATGTTACAACCTGACAAGACTAATGCTTGTGGGAAGTCTGGATATGTCCAAACAGGGCTCTAGCCAGCTCGACATTTTTTTCCATCAGCCAATTCCCATTGTCGCGAAAACACTATTCCAGGAGTTAGAGAGAGACTGAACTGAGACCTTGAAAAACGGGTTTTAATGAGATTATCGTATGCGAAAGGGCACCGACACACATTGTCAACAATCATAACAATAGCAAAACAAACAGTGTGTGGCTTTTACGGCGTGGACAGCGTCCCCAAGCAGCCTGTAGCTTCCACCAAGGAGCTTTTATCAGATTTTTGTCCGTCAAAGTTGACGGATTGGTTTTAAAATTTTTCCGTCACACGCAGCAAATTTCCGTCAATTGACGGAAAAACGGACGCTGGCTAGAGCCCTGTGCCCAAAGCTCAAAGCAAGGATAGTGACTGAAAGCGTCCTGACCTCATGTGTTTTGCCACCCTCGATGTTGAGTGTCCACTCCACGTTGTTGTGCACGTTGAGCCGGATGGGCTTGTTCTTGTCATTCTTCTCAGGGTGCTTGATTGACGGCTCTTGGAGATTCACCTGTCAAACAAAATGGGTCACATGCTTTAAGAAATAACAAATTAAAGTACAGAGATCATAGACAATACTGACAGGTGTTTTTCACACCTTAGTGATCTCCTGAGTCTTTTTGTCATTCTGAAGAAAACTGCCTGATACAAATATCAGACTGCCCTGACCATTCCTTTGAAAAACTGATAATTGCCACTTTGAAAAGAGATAACATGTGGAGTATTATAATACTATGCAATTAGATTTTATAATCCTAAAAATCTTATCTAAATGCCACTTTTCTTTGGCTTGTTTATTTCCTTTTTTGGTGGATGGTTTAGAAAATGGAAGTGACATTTCAGCACATTATAGTTATAGGGATAATTACAAAAAAAATATTTCCCGGAGTAGAATTTGTAAAACAAACTGTGTGTCATCTGTGAATTAACCATCAGCTATGATTGATTCTGATGACTGATGGTCAGCTGGTACACAATGTAAGGAAGAACAGAGACTGGTGATCAGCCGTTACCTTAATCTTCTCCTCCGTACTGAGGGGCAGCTGGTCGCTGACCGTGATCTTGATGGGATCCGGCCGCAGATTCTTGATCTCAATAACCTGGGAGGAAACAGGACAATAAAAGGTTGTTTTTCACACCATAAAATACATTCTATAACCTACCAGTGTTAACTCTGCTCTAAGTCCCTTAACAGTCAGTTAGTCTAACAGTCTGGGCATGTATTACAGTCAATTTGGTACTCAAACCACCTGGAGACTGAAGACAGCAGTTTAGGGTGGGAAGAACACAGGTAAGGATACGCTAGCTAATGCTTTGTTCTGTTTGTCGTAATACTGGAAACTTAAGAACACCTGTAGGTCAAAGACCACCCCAGGACAGGGGTTAAGTGTGGGGAGAACACAGGCCAGGACAGGCTGGATATTCTCCTTTTTGTTCTCTCTGTAGAAGCTGTCGTCTGTCTGCCGCTGCTCCAGCATCACTGAGTAGTTCATCTTGGGGGGAAGGTGGGGGGCCATCCGGTATATCCAGTCACTGTCTGCCATGCTTTTCAAGCTAGAGATCTCACAGCTATGGATCACAGCTCACAGAATCGGAAATGGATTCTGCTGACTAAAAAGCTAATCTTCTGCTAGTCGTAGCAAGAACTCACTATCTACAGTATCTACAGTATGTGCATCCTCCAGGTATCAGGCACTATGTATGATGGAAAGTCTGGGTAGAAGGAATCCATAAAGCTATTCCAGGTCCATCCCTTAAGGTTTGAGGGACTCTTTTGGGGTTTTACTATGTGTGACTGAAAAACAACCTAAGGTAGCTAAATTCATACTGTGCACTTCTACTTTTGTATCAGTCATGCTACAAATAGATAGAACAGATCTACCAAATAAGTTTAAGTAATGTAATTCTTACGAGAAATATGATGATTCTGGTGAGATCAGTATTGTCAGAACCCCATGAATAGCCTTTCTAGATGAGGTTTTCTGATACAGCCCTGTAAATTGTGTCCTACATGTGAGGACTGCCAGGATGAAGTAATCTGTTAGAAAGCATATTGATGTTCACGCAAGCAGCTTCCATTCAGATGCCAGCTGTCCTAACCATTTCAAATTAATTCCACACATAGTTCAAGTGCAGTAAACATCAAACTAATTTCCCAGGTTGAATTCCAATGAGGTCACAGTCTCAGTGGAGTTGCAAATCTATCATGATAATGATATGTACGTGTAGTTCTGTCAGCAACTTGGTAAACATTATGAAACAATTATGAAACAAAAATTGAATAAACATAATACATGTACCTGTAAGTTCATTCAACCTAAGAAATAGCAACAATAGAGGGGTATGAATTCTGTTCAGATGGTCTTAACTTAACATAGATGTATAAACTGATATTAATTGATGTATTCCACCACTACCTTAATGCCACCAAATTCAATTTTTAGCTGAATTTGAATCGAATAAACAGCAGTTTAACAGCCCGTACCGTACAAATGTAATACAAACAGATAAAGTCTACCAATGCCATTCAACATTCTGTGGTCATAAGCTGTCCCAAACCTACATTATTGCCCATCTAAAAATGCTGAATTCTCATTACTCAGGAACCAAATCAATACCCACTACAAACATCCTGAGTGCACCAAGCCTAAATGCAGAAAAAGTCACACTGGTACCAACACTGACATTCAGATTCCTATGTTGAGTTGTATCCACATTATGGTTTAGGTCACATATAACCAACTCAGACCATATCCCAGGAAATAGAGTTGATCCCCACTACATTAATTCCCCCCATGTGTGACAAACCTTGGTGCCAGCAAAGCCTGATGTATGGTGGGTTTGACGTGTTAGCAATATCACTGAGTCTACTAGTCTATATAACAAATGGGCTGGGTCACAAGGTTTGGCCGTATCAAATCCATGTATTAGTTATCAGCTTAAAAAGAGATAGCTAAACTGGAACACCAGTAATATTTTATGAAAATAGACTCTGAGGGGAAAGTCTGTGTACCTAAGGTACACACATCCTGAAGGAGTGGATACAGTTAGATTGAAATTTCATTCATTTATTTATTGGTTTGGTTGTTAAGTGCACACAGCCAGGGCTGTCCAACTAGCCTGTGGCTATTACAAAGGGCTAGGTTGAAATATTCCTCCCAGTGCAGTTTGTCGTCTTGCAAAATTTTCATTATAGAAGTACATGTATCTGAGAATGCCTGAATGACATGTGGTAGCCTTAAGACTCATGACTTATATATACGTTATACAATGGGCAGAAGGTTTGAGCTGACAGGGCAACACTGGAGGTGTTCTTCATGCATGAACAGGCAGGGGGCAGCACGAAGAATCACCCTTGGGGGATAGCGGGGGTCATAGGAGTGCAGAAACATGTTTACTGTGGGGCACAGAAGGGGGTTACCACAGTGATGGTTCAGTGGGTAGACTGCAAGATTTACATGCTGTAGGTGCTTAACATGCCCTCAAATACAGGGGACCTAAACCACAAGACTTGATAAATGGGACATACTGTTTTACATGTATGTTCATACCGGAAGCAGTCAGCTCTAATAAGAAAGAGTTGTAAGTGAACACACTCCACTACCAGTAGACTATAGACTAGTTGGCTTGCACATCTGTGTGTCCCAAGGGCCAAAGAAGTAGAGATGGACGCTGCCCTTTATATATCATATGGCGTGAGGAGGACTCAAACTGACAAAACATTGAAATTTTCTGTGTTTTCCGTTCACCCCCAGAAAACAGTATATTCAGCACCAAGGACAGTACAGTACTAACAAAAGCTGTTTCAAAGCAATCTTGAGTGAGGTATTATTTTACAGGTTGTCTTTATGTCTTTCTGACTGTGAGGCTTTACTGCAGTTTGACATGTTTTGCTGGAGGGGTAAAGCCTGCTATCTATACCTTCTGTGTACACTGAGTCCCCCATCATTGAAGCATCTAATGGTTAAGTAGGACCTCTGCAAGCCATGCTAATTCCACAAGTTACTTCTGGGATTTAAGAAAGCAATGCTGATCTGGAAGACTACAATGAAAAAAGACTCTAAAGCTAAAATTGTGCCTTGGTGCACACAGTTGCAGCAAGTGAATATTGTTGGATTCGAGTTTTCCTTTAAGCTCTTTTTCCATCATGACTTCTGGTCAGATTTTTAACCAATAAAATATTTTTGTGTTACCCAGAGAAAATAGCAACCCTTACCTATATGTAAGTCATCTGTAGTTTGTAAGTTAGGCATTCTTAATCTGAAAGTCTTAAGAAGCCTGTGTGTGTGTTTGCTTCCAACCCAAACTTTAGTGCAGTTGACAGGAATGTTGTACTGTCCTTGGTGCTGAACATGCTATTTTCTGTAAGTGAACAACAATATGTCAAAATCCTCACCTGTCTGTAAGTCATCTGTGTAGTTTTGGAGATGACTCCGCTCTGTTCCCGGTACTTGTGCAGAGGTTTGTAGATCACCTTCACGGCTGGGTCCGCGCCCAAGGAACATGTGAACTCCTCCGAAGGGGCCACCGTCCGCAAGTCAGACTGCAAGGAATTGGGAGAAATTAGACTTAACTGACATGTTCAAGGACACAGGAGAAGGACTTAAGCCATTTTCAAAGACACAAGAGGACTTCAGACATTCCCAATAAGACAGGGGAAGGAACTGAGGTATTCTCTAGGAGATGGTACAAGGAACTAAAAGCATTCTCAAGGAGATAGGATAGTGTTCTCAAGAAACTAGGAGAGTGTTCTCGAGGAAGCACATTAAGGAAACTTACTAATAGGCATTCTCAAAGCTTTTCTTCCTATATAATCAAAATGTTTGGATGGAGTCTTATCTTGCCAGGTCAGGGTGAAAAATGCCGTTAGCAGTGGTGGGGTCTGACCTGGGGTGTTCCTCACTGCATTTTCTAAAAAGAGTTTTAACAAGCACTTGTCAGTGAGATCACATTGTTACTGCCGGTAAAAGTCGCATTTCAGTACTTGCTTAGGAAATCCTTTAGAACCCTCCAATTCACCCATTCAATGTAAAAAAAAAATCATCAAATTTGACCAAGGAAAAGGCCAACAAGACTGTGATGTATCAGCTGGTACCAGAGATAGTGACAGATGGCTCCTGTTTAGGCTCAAATCACATTAGGAGGTGCCCCAGATGGATATTAATGACACTACTGTCACAGATAGCATGTCAATATAGCTGTAACAGGTTTAGATTATAATGCCCTCTCACTTCCAGCTAACCAACTTGTACTGGCAGTGATGGAGAGATTCTGCCAGAGAGTTCACCTGCCTTCAACTGTCATTCATCAAACAATGCCACAGATAGCTTGTCAGTATAGCTCCAATAGCTGTTTGCTTTTGCCTACTGGCTTCTAGGCAAACGATGCTAGCTGAGCCACAGGCTATGAGCAGATTTAGAGATTTTGTCAGATGGGAACATAAGGGAAGCTCTCTACCCCATCAGCCTACACAGAGTTAACCTGCATGGCATTGGCAGTCTGCCATAAAGACATGTGACATCTACTAGACATAAGTAACATATGCAAGCACTCTATTTGGGAGAGTGGAAACAAGAGACGATTAACTGGATAGTGAGTGTGCGTGTGTCTGTGTGGTTCGCCTTCCGTCTACTGTAATTCGTCAAGTTTATACACTACAGCCACTCCAGTTGACATGTCAGTTATTGAATGAGCAAAACATATTTGCCTTGAAGAACAACATCAAAACAGAGTCTGAGGTAAGAAAGTCTGTACTGAAAGCTTGGTACACACCTTTTTAGGAAGTGACAATACATGCATAGTCAGAGTAGTCATAGTCAAGTTTCCCCCAGGCCTCTGTTTTATCTTACAACCTCTCTTGCAAAATTTTGATTTGAAATGTTGGAGAACAAAGAAAGTAAATTGGTCCATCCTAACATCCCAGATAACATGTCAGAACAGCTCCAGGCTTCTGACAAGGCATGCCATAGAGACACAGCTGTTTGAGATATTCTTCCAGATAATTTCTTGACTTTCTTCTCATTAATCAAGCTTTGCTTTGTAGAGGGGCTGCGTGGGTGGAATGAAGACTTGATATGATCACATTTCTTCAAGGACAAATGTGTATGTCATTATTGTATAACAAACTGAGAATACTGAAGCTGATTCTTATGGACAATTTGTAGGTAAGTCCTATCATCAAATTGAATCATGGATTAGTATATAACATGTTAACATTTCGTATATTAGATATATTGTCAAGCATTACTTTACAAATGGAACAGATTGGTTTCAGATGGGAACATATTGGACAAAATGTCTCAAGCAATCAAATGTATAACAAACAAAATTTACATGAAATCTCAACTTCAAAAGCTTGAGAAGTTTTTCACAATCATGCAGTCATTAGTAGAAGTTGTTCTGTCTGATACATGTAAAAGGCAGTTTCTTAATTTGTTCCCTTGATAATCAAGCTTTGTGTAAGGGTAATGTTATGTGATCACATTATTGTACTTTAAATCCTGAAATGTTTGCGGTGGTTTAGTTTTGCAGTTTTCCTCACAAAAATAACTCATTTATAGAACATTTTTGTAGTTATATGGAAATGGTGATGGGAAAATGTGAGATATAAGTACTTGTTATCATAATTCATAGAATCTGTCCTTAATTTTTCTTGACTTTGTGTAGATAAGATACATTTAGTCTTGTATATTACTAGTAAATTGTAAATACAGGAACATGTAGTATGTACCTAGTACAGAAGTATATTTTGCAAAGGATGTTTTTCAGAATCATAGACTAAAATGTTTAAAATGGCTTTTGTAGGGCAAGCATGTAAAAGGATACAGAAAGAAAGAAAGAGAGAAAACTATTCACCTTGAACTGTGCACAGTGCAGGACACAGGTGTATGAAAGAAGATAATAAGATGATATGAGGAGGAAATGAATGAGAGAATGTCAAGTCAAAAACAATCTATTGCAAATGTAAAATAGAATGAGGTACAATCATTATAGTACATGCACAATTTCGGCACAATCAATGTACATGGAGCAACTGAAATGTAAAAACTGAGAAAGTGAATTATAACAACAAGATTGCAGACTGAAGAAGATCATGAAGGGTGTGGAGATCCAGGACACACCAGTCTAATTTCTTGTTTCTCGGATTTGAGAAAAGAAATGCCAGATTGGAATATCACTATAGATGTAACAGTCTGAAAGTCTGTACCGTCATTGGTACACCCCATGTCTGGGAAAGAGCATTGCCAGATGAATGTTTTTCTCCCAGCACCCTGTTTTCGTGACTGTCTTTCTTCTTTATATTGGTGAGGAGACCTATGTACCTTTGCGATGAAGTTGTTATCCAGGTACACATTGACAGGCCCGGCCAGCAAGGCGTACTCCGAGTCGTTCTTGACGGTGGCTCGGAGGAAGGCGTGGGGGGAGCGTTTGGGCGCGGTCTCGTGCTCGAAGGTGGGGTTGAAGTCGATCATGGCGATCTGCACCTTGTGCGGCTGGTTGTCGGAGGGGATGTTGGCCTTCCTGGGGATGTCGTACGTCGTGCTCAGCAAGCTGTCCTTGCCCTGCTGGGAAACACAACCAGGAGATGTTTTCTTTTGAGTGATTAGGTTTGTAAATTTTCTACTGAATAAGATTAGTCTTCAGTGCTTTTCTGTTCAGTCAAGTCATCCCCAAACCACCCTTCCCTTGCTGCAATGGTAAACAGAACCAGGAAATGTTTTCTTTTCAGTGATGTATCTATTTGTTAGTTTTTACTAAATAATCCTCGGATAGCCCATATCAAACTATTCAGAATGCTTAACCATGTCAATGGTTACCTTGCTGTTGATGGTCAAAGATAAGTCAAGTCTTGCCATGAATAGTTTCATCAGGTTGGTATGTCACTGAATTGAGACTCTTTTACACAACCACAGCTTTATTTTCACTGATGCTTTGGTCAGAATTGCCCTGAGAAAGGTGACAGACTGTCACCTAGGTGTGGTTATGTAAAAGAGTCTCCTTATTCAACTTGTTTCTTTTAATTATTTGTTTATTTCTTTCTACTTTACCTGTTCCGTGGAGTCTCCACCCGTAGTAAACAGTTCAGAGTCCTCCACCATGTCGATGGTCCCCTCGTCGTCGATGATGAGCGATGTCCGGTCGGGGGAGTAGATCTGTGGCTTGTCCTTCCGGCGGAAGCTGCCCAGTCCCCTCCTCGCTGCCTTCTTCATCTTCAGGGGGCTGTCTGTGATACTCTGGGGAATCCCAACACTGCAGGCACAGGTGTTGGTGTTGGTAGGGGGAAATGTATTGTTTTAATTCATGTCGTGTTTCTTTTCTTTCTTCGACTGATGTTTGGTCTAATAAAATGGAATAAACTTTTTTTTTCATTTCTGAGCCAAATGACCTTTCTGAGCCAAATGACCTTAAATTTGACATGGAGATACACGTAGAGTTGACAGGTATCCTGTGGCATTTTAAGATAAGCCTCTGAAAAGATATGTTTTCGGCCATTTGCAGAGTCCTGACCAAAAATATAACTTGGACTATATTGAGCACTCTGGTATTAAAACCAAATGAAAATGTGCAGTTTGCAGAAAATTGAAAACTAGAAAAAGATAAGGCCATCCAAAATTCAATTCTAAAAAATCCTAACATCTTCTCTTTAACTAACAAATAATCAACTGTAGAGCTTAAATTGTGTGTTAAATCAATTGGTAACCATGCTGTCAAAAACTAGCACTGTTCATATGTCATGTATATAGACATATGTCATATACATTCAGGACTTGTTGTTTTAAAAGCTAGCTGGAAACAATTCACCATTTCAAGAAAAAGTGAGACATACAGTGCTGGTGCAAGTCTGGCTAGTGCAAAGCAGTGGCAGGAGGGTGCATTAAGATTCAGAATGGTGCAGAAAGGTGCATAACAGGCAGGCGATAGATAGGAATGGCAGAATGAACCCATCCACCCATATGCACAACCTTTGCAATATGTAAAAAGGACACAAATGACCATAATTTTTTTTCTGTCTGACATATGGATACTACATGATTTCACCAAATATCTATAGTCATCTTTAATAGCAGATTGTAAAACAATAGTAACTTGCATTTCTCCAAGAGCCAGTTACAATGTACTGTACATGTAGTTAATTTGCTGATGGAACCTTTAGCATCATGATCAATTTGTATGGGAGATAGTCATGGCACAAGAAAACACTGTAATTAGTCGTTTAAAAGAAGTTTTTTCTTAGGATCTTAGGAGATAAGATGGACAATAAAGAACCTTGGACAATCTGCCATCTGATCAGCCATCACCTGGGATCATCAGGCACAGGATCTTCCTATCAGCCATGAAATTATTGAGTTTGTGACATTGGTGTTGTTGGCAGGAGAGTTTTGTATTTTATAAACTATCATTGTTGTGTTTTGTGTTATATAAACCAGAAACAAGAGGCGATGAAGAGCATGAAATCACCTGGGACTACCTGGCACTGGATTAGTCATGGATTAATCGAGCTTGTAACATTGGCGTTGTCGGCAGGAGTGTTTTGTAAAATGAGTAAAAGGTGATGAATTGGCATTGGATCATTCCATCAGCCATGGAATAATTGAGCTTGTAACATTGGCGCTGTCAACAGGAGAGTTTCATGTTTTGTAATCTATCATTGTTGTGTTTTGTGCTATATAAACCAGAGACAAGAGGTGATGAAGAGCATGCCATCACCTGGGACTATCTGGCATTGGATCAGCCATGGACTAATTAAATAATTGAGCTTGTAACATTGGCGTTGTCGTCAGGAGTGTCTAGTGTTTTATAGTCTATCATTGTTGTGATTTGTGTTATATAAACCAGAGGTGATGAAGAGCATGCCATCACCTGGGACTATCTGGCATCCAGCGACGGGTCCACCTGAGGCCACGCCCACACAGGCAAGATGGGAGGAGAGAGAAAGGTGCATTGCTCATTCACATTACCAGCACATAAGCACACAGAGAGGTGGATTCATCATCCACGTTAAAGCATGTTACAAGCAGTTAAGGGAAAACAATGCATGGCATAAGAGTGCTCATACATTTAGGACAGGTGTCTTCCTTTACCCCATTGCTTGCTCATCAATTGTAAAACAAAAGAAAATGCTAAAGAATTTTGTTGGTTCAAAATGCAAAAGAAAGCTTGTTAATGTTAAATGTTGGAAGAAAACAGAGTCTGGGGTGAAAGTCTTTTCCCTCAGGTACACACAGTTTTGAAGAGTGAATATAATCAGATACATGCACAAGTTTCCTACAAGTACAAGCCCTCTGTTTGGCCTCTTACTGAATTTTTGTGAGAAATAAAGTGGTGTGGCCTTACTGACAATACACAAAAGGGCAACATTATTACCAGACACAGAAAAAAAGATTTCCTAATGCATTCAGAGTCCCTGCTTGCTATAAGCCTTGCAATGGGGGTAATAACAGAGCACCTGTCCCGAAGTGCAGAGAGATGTTAGAGAAAGCATGGCAGTTGGAACATGCACACATATGCTGGATAGAGAACTGTGCAACACTGACAGGTCTACACTATTGTGCAATGTAAGAAAGGATGTTATAAAACAGATTTATGTACTTTGCATTCAGATCTTCATCAGACATCCATCAGTAGTATACATAAAGATACCCTGGTGCCACTAGTCTTCCTGGATTCCATTATACATATAACACATACTGTAACTGTAATAATACTGCTGCAATCTATACATGATGAAGGAAAATTACTGCTAGGTGATAACTTTCATGTATAACTTTCACCTTGAGGCTGTTTGTATATCAAAGACAGTGTCCTGCCAGCCTTTAGTGGAGTTTCAATAAATTGTCTGAGGGGAAGTCTACCTTAGTGCACACTTTTATCACTCCCTAGTCCCTATGAGACAGAAAACTCACCCGTCTGACCTATTTTTGAAGGAGAGGACCTGTGTACCGAGGCTGGGCTTTATTCTTGGAAGGAATATGTTCTCTATCTTACATCCTACAATCAAAGTAACATTTGAACTTGATCTTTTATTACAACACAAAATCTCTTAGCTATCACCCCTACCAATGAGAAAGAAAACTCACCCGTCTGACCTATTTTTGAAGGAGAGGACCTGTGTGCCGAGGCTGGGCTTTATTTCTCTATCTATATCCTACTATCATAGTATCATTTGAACTTTACGTTTTGTTACAACACAGCTAGTGTATCTGTCCTCACTCCCTACAAGAAAGAAAACTCACCCGTCTGACCTATTTTTGAAGGAGAGGACCTGTGTGCCGAGGCTGGGCGCCGTGCCGCCCACGCTGGGTAGCGAAGTGGAGAGGGAGATGGTGGCGTCCTGCCAGTTCTCCCCCGTGGCCTGGCGGATCACCCCGAAATATTGGATCTGCAAGGCAACACTCTTATTCAGCCAGCGGTTAGTAGTAACGCGGCGAGCATGGCTCGATCCCGGCCGGGGAGGCTGTCGGAGAAGGGAGAACGGAGTTATAGGCAGAGTCAGAGTACAACGTGAGACAAGGTGGAATAAGCAGGGACTGGTGATAGAGGGAAGACTGTGGCCAGAGATTGGCAGATTGAAAAGCCAAAAAAAAACTAAAAAAAGTACATTTCAATTCTTTAGGTGTCCAGTCATAGAACACATTGAATAGGTGGCAGTTTCAGAGTCAAGGGCAATTGAAGGTAGACTTGAATTGAAAAGAGAAGGTTTCTGTAGAGTGATAAAGACACAAGGAAGCCCCCAGCTAGGATCGTAGCAACCCATGAAGGTCCAATTACAACAACCTGATTACCATTTCAGCACCAAGGAAAGGGCAGACCATACCTTAAAATGGAAAACATTGAAATGTTATTTCTGTTGAAAATGAGTCAGTCTTCAAACCAGATGACAAAGGGTGATACATACAGACAAAATGAGGAAACATCTTAAGATTGATTCCATTTCTGCTTGCTTTTCAAATGACAGTGGCCTCCCACACCACCAGTCCTTGTTTCAGAATATACTAGCTGTACCCAAGCAAGCAGGAATAGGAACAACTTGTAATACAGTAATACCTTGAAAACACTGAGGATGTTTCTCAAGAGCTTTCAATCATATCAAGCTACAAACACCTTATTTCAATTATGTTTTAAATGTTTACAAGTCCGTTTTTTCAAGGTACAGCTTTTACAAGATGTTCCCATGAGATGATGCAGGCAACTACTGTTAACAGCACTAACATGCAGCTGCAATACAATGTACATTGTAAGCACAAGGCTGGTGTAGTACTAGCCTCTCCTTCACAGGGCAAGGATTGACTTCCAAGGACATCATCTTATCACTTTTAGGCCATGCCAATTTTTGTCCTTGGTTCTCAGTCATTAAAGTAATAATTGAAAACTGAGGGTTGGGGGGAAAACTCACATTTGACTACATTCACTTCATGAACCTGTGTCTTTATTTTCACTATTTTGTTTTTATATCTGAGAACCATAAAAACTAACTGGTTTGGCCTAAAATGATGGAGAAAGAACTCAGTGGGAAGAACTGACCTGATGTCTCAATTTGAAGCAGTTTGTAAAAAGAGGACTCGGTTTAGCAAAAGATATCTGTGTGTGATCTTACATACAAAAAACATTGCATGTCAAGAAATATTTGTCTTCAATCAAAATGATCCATAGTTAAAGTTGCATCTAGGTAACAACTTCCATTCCAAAATTGTATCGAGACTAAGCATGCGAATTGGAAACCCAATACCGCCAGACAATCAAGCGTCTACAATGCTGACATTCAAGCATTAAAAGTAGAATATTTGTTAGATTATAGACTTTTTTTGAACTCGTCAAATTTTTTGATTTACAGGAGCATGAAGCCAAACAAGAGAAATTTTGTTGAATGTCCACAATAAGTAAGTTTCTTAAAAGTTAACCGAGATATTTTTGTTACTACGTGTGTTTTTCTGTGACCAGAGTTAGTTGTGACAGGATAGCAAACGGTAAGACTAGTATGGCATGCTGAAGCACAGGGCATGCACAGCACCGGGACACTCCATACAACCAAGCAGGGCATTCTCACAACACACTTAACTAATGTTCCCTGTCTGTTTGATTTTTTGTGAAAAAAAGTAAGTGCAGTTAGCAGTTTTGAACTTGTGAAGAACAAATACATATCTCATGCTACACAGATTTTGCACACGCAACAATGGTGTTAGTCCTCCTCAAAACAATAAAGCGTCAAAGTAAACAATATAACGGTACCAAGATAAAGCTAATTTACATAACAAATAAGGCGCTATTTTCCATTCTAAAACTGGAACTTTCAATAACAATTTGACTTCTAATACAAAATTCATGTACTTTCTGGTATCCTAAAAAATTTCTCTCACTGGTGCTTTTCTTTCCTTCAGACAGCGTGTACTTTTTTGCTGAAGTTTCAAGTTATTTTCTGAACTTCTGTGAGAATTTCCTCCTTGGTTGGGAGGCCCTGGGAGCGATTGGAATGGAGAAAGGTAGGAGGGAGGAGGTACTGACCTTAAGAAAGGGTGATGGTAAAAGAAATGTATGAATGTCCACCCAATCCTCGCCCTGCAAACGAGGGGCAAGTGCTACACAAAACCTCAGCTCACTTATACAGGGTTACAGCAATACGCTACTGGTGGCTCCACCCCTGGGGTGTCGCCAAAATCTGAGCTCACAGACACAGGGCTACAGGAATAAGGCAGTCCACAGGTTGAAGTGGATGGTTGAATGTGCAGTGTGATGCATTTCTAGCATGTTAAAATTAAAGGTCCTGGGTCTCTGGCCATTTTAAATGTACTGCCTTCAACTTTGACATACTGCCCACAATGTATCACACTGCACATGCACACTTTAAACCAGGAACTAGCTTATATGCCACTGTTGGCTTTGCCCCTGGGTTGTTGCCAAAAAAGATTCCCACAATGCTAGTAAGAGTGGCATGCACACACATGCTTTGCATGCTCTTTGCTTGTTAGTCATGCTTGTTAATGTTTAGTAGATAGTTACATGTATGTTTGAATGCAGCATTTCAGAATGAAAATGGCAGTCAGGCTTTCCCAATGATTTAATCCAGGCTGTATGACATCAAACTGTAAGTTTTCACTGAAGATCTGATAGTATCATACTGTAATGTTGATGCCCCATAGCATGTGGAACTAACAATGAAACTTGAAGTTTTCACAAATAATTCATTTGATCCTCTAGATCTTGTTATGGTTTTAACTTCTTTTTACACTGTTTGCTTTTAATTATTATTTTTACAATACTTGAAATTGAATCTTTTAAGCATGACTGTATTCCATAGCAGTCTAAAATTTCAACAGAAAAAAGTTGTAAAGACAAAATCATACACACACAGCAAGTTCCATAGCAACTCTCTTCCCCAATGATCCCAATGAAAACCAACACTGTTCCATATAAAACAAGGGGATATGTGTGACCTGAGCTGCATTTTCAACCATGCAGCATTTCTAAGGAAATGTCCTTGTGAGACTCCAACAACTAGCCTGGGTACCATCCTATTTCTACTGGGGCTCCTTACACTTGCTACCCTTGAAAAATAGGTTAGTGAGTGTAAGGAGCCCCGGTAGAAGTAGGATGGTACCCAAGCTATCCAACAACGGCACCAGTTTGGGACCTTGACAAGAAATGTCACCATGCAGGGGACACTGAGTGATGAGTTTAATGTCAAACCTACCTTCATTGCACTGTCCTTGGTGAAGACTCTCATGTCGTATTTGGGTGCCCAGCGGGCTTTGCTCACAACGTAAGACACAATCAGCTCAACCCTCGCCTCTTCTTTTGTGTCTAAAACCACCAGAACCTCCCTGGGACAGCAAACAAAATGACCATTTACAAAGATCCAAGTCTACAAAGATTTAAGTCTAATAAATCTACAAATCCTAATACATGTACCACCTAAACCTTTTTGAACAAATACAGTACTTCTAAAATGACTAATATGCTTTTCAGTATTTCAAGTTAATGTCCTTTGATCTTGTAGAGCAATCAATAATGACACTTCACTTTGCTGGACCTAAAAAAAAGAAACACTTACATGATAAAAATGTCTATCTTAACAGAGTTTGTTCACTTTGAGTACTTATCATATCACTAAAAGTTAAAAACTTTAAAACATGGCTGACATTAGTCTAAATATCACATGATTATATTGCTCTTTACATTTACCAATAGGATTTAAACATTATGACATTAGTTGATGCTACAATGTAATCACCAGTTAGTCCTCAAGCATACCTTTTGTATGCCAACATGCTGTAAGCCATGCATCATGCATTGTTATTACCCCTAGTATTATCCATCACCATATTGTAGTAGTACAACCAATTTCTTACAATCTTGCCAAGAACAATTTAAGAGTGAATAAAGCTTGAAAGCGTGAGTAAGCCTGTACCCTACAAGACTTAGTAACATGCAGTGCAATAGTACGAGTGGAGACATCCAGAAGTGTGTTACCTTGGTTTTTCTATAGGCCTGTTTCTGGTTTTCAGAGGGGACCTGTCGAGCAGCAGGCAGAGAGACAGTCAGGAGAGGTGCAGACAGAATCAGTGGATCAAGGTAAGTCATACAGCTACTTGGAGGGAGCAACTCCAAAGACATACAACTGTACATGGCATGATACTACAAATCAGGCAACATGCTCCAGCTATCTCTCAGACTGGTAGTCCAGTGATGATGATGATAAAGATGTCATTGATGAGCAGCTATTAGCATAATTGCTATCTGGTAGTCCAGCGATGATGATGCCATCAGCAAGCTCGCAAACATCATGCTATTACATGGAATGATCATAATGCTCTTGCCACTTCTGACACAATATTAGTCAAGGGAGGATCTAAAGTTACGGTAAGGCCGCCACATCCAAAGTCATACAAGACTGTTTTATAGTGCAAAAACAGATTACCACATATTTTCCTGTTTTGTTCTATTGAAACTGTTAATATGTCCTTTTCAGTACCCCTCCAAATAAGACACATTTTGTACTTGCTACCTTCATATGGGTGAATCCCAGTAGATTGTCAGGTTTGAGAATCATCTTGACTTTGATTTTGTAAAACTATTAAACAAGTAAATCTTAAACCCTTTCTTCTTGTTGGCCAACAGAGAGACCTACAGTACGGCCTTCGGGTTTCACAGCATATCACGGACGCAATCACGGAGAATTTTTCGTGACCTCACGCAGGGTTTTGCGTGACACACGCAGGACTGTGCGTGGCACACGCAGCGTTGCGATTGCGGTCACGCGTGACTCACGCAGGGCGTAAACCGTGTCCCGTAACACGATCTCTGGTGGGAGACCTGGCACACGTTCGCGGTCTAGAACTCACCCGTAATGTTCCCACGTTGTTTCAATCAAAGATTTGCTACAAATTTGCTACGAACCGTCTGTGACGTGCAGCGCATGTTTGAACATGATACGTCTAAATAAAAGAACAGCAAATGATTTTTCCACAAGATGTTTGTTTTATTGATATCAGAAAATCCGGTATGGTAAGTTTAAGAGCAATGAATAATGTCAATTTGGCAAAGTATGCTTGTACCGGGCCCCCGATCTTTCGGTGCCGCCGCGGCTGGCTCCAGGGCCAGCCGAGCAAAATCTCCAGGAGATATGGTGAGACCCCGCACTTGCGCCGTTCCCTCTCACGTTGTTTGTCGGAAGATTTGCTACTATTTGAGGGACCGACTGTCCAGCACATGTTTGAATCCGATGCGTGTGAATAAAAGAAAAAGAACGAAATTTTCCACACGATGTTTTTTTCTTTCTTTTTTTCTTGCGCTCAGCTACGGCATCTTTCGGCGCTGCCACGGCGAGCGAAAACAACAACAGAACGAGCCGCGGCTGTCGCAAGAAAAAAAAAACGCGTGGAATTGGAAAACACGTCTGGAAAATTTAGTCATGCAAGGTCTCATCACCGACCGAACAAATCCTTCCAATGATATGTTGTTGTTGTATTTGACAATGTGTTTTAGGACTCTGTTGTTGCGATGGACGGTATCACATGGTGTACGTATTCTCATAATGAAGACAATTAATAGTGTACTGTACTTTTACCACGGCTCGTTACACGATGTAGACGCTACTAGAACTATAAAGAAGTAGCAAGAATATGGAAAGGCTTTGTTTTGTTTGTAATGCTCATCTTTGGACAAAGGCTGGGACAAACTGAACTTTAGCATAATAATATCAATTGAGTTATATGCAGACCCTGTGGTCGTGCAAAATCCTGGTGGTCCCTGACCCACAACTTTAAAACTGTGGGACATACAAAATGTACAAATGTATCTAATCTATTCCACGAGCTTCCGATCGGTAGATGCAGTCTCGCTACAAGCTGCGTGGCACGAAAATTGTAATGTGATCTGTTTATGCAAATTTTGACCTAGTTTTGTCCAATCACTGGAAAAGAAACCTCGTCCAAGCCTCGGGCAAAAATGAAACTTGCGTAACGTTACATCATTAACTTGTTACATGTTTTCTCCGCCAACAAGGTAAGTTTCTCTGACCGCTTCTAGCACCCATTACAGACCATTTACATTTAACAGATAACTTTCGTAAAATGACCAAGGAATGTCCCATGCGGCCAGCGCAGTTGTACAAAATCCTGGAGGTCACACTACCAACTAAACGGGCTTCGACCGGCAGATACCTACATCCGAACATCAAGCACCGCACAGAGGAAAGCTGGAACGTGACCTGTTTATGCAAATTCCTTTGCCTCGGCCAACTACTAGTGTATCATATTACATTTAGACGTATGCACGGTTTGTGTGGGTTTAGAACGTCGTGCGACATGTTGTCAACCTTTTCTTTTGTCTTTTTTGGGCGCCAATATGAGCCCAACATTGTTGCGATAAAATCAACAGATGATTTGATTGTTAAGTGTGTGCAAGTACACGATTGACGTAACTGTTCAAGTGTCGGTAGACTTGACGAAAAAAATTAGGTCTGCGCTCACGTGCTGCTGAATTTGATTGACACATGTGCAGCAAGGAGCGGCTTCTTTGAAACTATGTTCCCACAGAAGGAGGCCACGATGACTGTTACAATATTCTGCGTGAATTTTCTTCTCTGCACTAGCCCCGTGTTTAATATGTGGCTATTTCTTCTTGGTTTGTCTAATTTTTTTTCTTCTTCATTTGTATTAACAACAGTGTCTAAAACAGACTAATTGAAATACTTTGTAGACTGTATATCGGTAGCGTAGATCATATTTGAACTATGTTCGTGGCAATGTTACAGGGGTGGATGATCAATGAATATCGAACTCATTACGCTACCGGTTCAAGCCAATGTAGCCACGATCAAAGAATTGAGAATGCTTTCTTAATGTTTTGCCCAGTGGTGCCGTTAATATAAGCCAGTCTGCTTGAGTGCGGCACTACTGTGTACTACACCATAGTAATGTACTATATGTCCCCTTTGTTGTTGTTAAAAAAATGTATCAAATTTATTCATACACTGACATATTTAGTAAAATGAACAACCTACCGTATTTCCAACATACGGAACAGATGATGGTCGATCCTGACGGTGTAGAAGCTGCCGAATGACGATCGATAAGATCGGTATTAAACTTACCTTTCATGTTCCAAGGGCAGTAATATGTCGTGACGTCGTTTATATCTATTTATGTATTCACATAAATATCGGACCAAACTCTCATTGTAGTATCTCGACCAGATATATACGTGTTGCTGACAAACAGTCCGAGTATGTGTAAAAGAGTGACAAACAGTCCGAGTATGTGTAAAAGAGTGACAAACAGTCCGAGTATGTGTAAAAGAGTGACAAACAGTCCGAGTATGTGTAAAAGAGTGACAAACAGTCCGAGTATGTGTAAAAGAGTGACAAACAGTCCGAGTATGTGTAAAAGAGTGACAAACAGTCCGAGTATGTGTAAAAGAGTGAACTTCCTTGAACAGCCCATAACAGTTGTAGCTAAACTGACTCAAACATGTTAGAAAGTTATATAGAAACGTTACATAGTAGAAGAAATGTTAGTGACGCCAACACAACCTTGTTAGAACAGATATAAGTTTGAACAGATACGCAGACAAAACACGATTAACACATAGAATAAAAACACATTAGGTTTAATATACTAGTATGCTCTTGAGTATGGTTGCGTCCGCCGACTGACTGACGACCCGGATCGTCCGATGGCGGTGTTCCGACACAAGAGCTGCGCCAGGAACAGGTAAGTTTTGTTAGCCAAGTTGCAACCGTGACGATCAGCAGTGTGTCAAGGAAACCGGCGGATGGAAACCTGAATTCTACTTTCCTAGCCTAGAAACCTCTATCTTTAATGTATACAGTAGAGGTAATATTAGTGGCGCCAACACAACTTTGTTAAAACAGATACACAGATATAAGATTGAACAGATACGCAAACAAAACACAATTAACACATAGAATAAAAACACATTAGGTTTAATATACCAGTATGCCCTTGAGTATGGTTGCGTCCGTCGTCTGACTGACGACCCGGATCGTCCGATGGCGGTGTTCCGACACAAGAACTCAGGAACAGGTAGGTTTTGTTGGCCGAGTTGCAACCGTGACGATCAGCAGTGTGTCAAAGAAACCGGCGGATGGAAACCTGAATCCAGGTAGGTCTTCATGCCAAGTTGCAACCGTGACGTTCAGCAGTGTCAAGGAAACCGGCGGATGGAAACCTGAATTCTACTTTACTAGCGTAGAAAAGTAGCTATCGATGTCTAACCAAGGAACGTCAGTGTATCTAGAAATAGTAAGTTATGATCAAACACAATATCCTTTATTCATATTACATGTACATGTATGTCGTTTATATTATATACAAATGTATGTATATAGAAACATTAGTGGTCACTTCATGCGTATAAATAGCCAATTCATGTCCTCATATATTCAATTTATATATCCACGAAACACAGAAAAATACGGCAAAATGTAAAGAACAGCGCAAGCTGAAAAGATTGGACCCGCACGTACAAAATGTACCTCACGTGTATACAAACATGAATGCCATCTGAACAACTTTTCTGTGGGTACGACTTTCCAAACTGCAATTTACTTAGAATTTGAGCGCTTTAAATCTAACATGAAATGATGAGGATAGTCTATGATCCGGATAAAAATGAAATATAGATTCTGCATTTTGATAGTGTTTCGCCAAAACCGCAACTCAAGAAACATACACTTTCTCACGGACGTGGTCTTGATTGACATGTCGCGGCTGTTTGAAGTTTTGCCGCCCGGCGCCGGGCTGTCTGAAGTTTCGCGGGACGAAAATTCAATCATTTTCGACAACCAATCAGAGACGAGGAATACTGACAGCAAAAAAACAACAAAAAAAACTTGATACTTGTTGCATATAAATGAGGTTCTGTCACTGGTCTTTGAATAATCTTGGAGATATATCGTCGATAGGTTAAAGTTTCATGCATGATCATTATGTCATATGTATCATTGTATGTGTAATTCTGGAAACTACAGGGGCGTGTTTCTTTTTTCTTTGTTCTAGTCGGCGTGCGAGTTTTCACGGATGATTAAAAGGAATTGTTCGTAAGTGTATAAAATGATCGTCTTGGGTGGCAAGTACAATACAAAAAATTATCTCGTTAAGATTTACCTTTGCTAGACTCTCTTGACACGGTACCGTCAGTAAAGTGGGCTCTCCTAGATACACGTAAGATACACGTAATAGTGAAAGAAATGTATAGCGAATGACGCTACTTACGTGTCGCAATCTCTTCTGATCGGAACTTCTCGAGTTTCGGCGGCATAGACAAACGTAACCTTATCTTCAACGCACGGCCGTCGGGTGATGCAGCGTTGGGAGGACTGAACATTCTGGCACAGTGTTTATTTGTGACAATTAACTGTTTCCTCTACTCATCGAGGTCGGTATAATTAACTAAATTACAGACATTCAAGAAAGAAGGATCCAACTTATGAAAATATGTCCGTCGGCTTTCCTCCTAGTTAGAAAAAAATCTTGGTACATGTACCTCGTAAGTAGACAGGCTCGTTAGCCGACACCGAAAGCAGACCGAAAGTACATGTCGATCAAAAGGGCCGGCATTCTGTTCGTGTTTTAATCACTGTGTATTGCAGCGTACTTGTAAAGTATTTGCCGCTTGTAAACACGATGTCTAAAACACCACACTGTCGGTCAATTTGCAGGGTCATATTTCAAACTTTAGGGAATTTTCTGGTAAACGCATACGAGGTTTTATTCGAGATCGGTGAGATAAGAGAGAAGGCTCTCCGGGCCGAGGCGATACGTGCCGCTATTGCACCAGTTGTCTGCAACTTGTCTCCACTCGTCTAATTTCTTATATAATCTAGCCATTATTTCAATGAAAAAATCGACAGTTGTGCAGCCTTAGATGGGCAGCTACTCTACCCGTTACTTTGTTACGTAATTTTATCTTTTTGCGCTACACAATCGTTGCGTAAAATGTAGTATCTAAAGCGGCTTCCCACTGACGCAACAGTTCGCCCCAAGGGACGTTAAAGACGCACGGGTCCTCCGCAGAGTTCAGGAAGGGCTGGCCTAGACGGTCTCACACCACGTTTTTACACCTTGCGTGTTGTCACCCACGATTGTTGTCACGCGTGTGCCGCGCAAGACGTCACCCATAATCACGCGGGGCGATCGCCTCATCACGCGGGGCGACTTGCGTGAACACGCGGGGCGACTTGCGTGATCACGAAACACGATGCTGAAAAACCCGGAGGCTGTACTGTAACTTACCTGATCATGAGTGAGTCTTTGCTGATTTCCAGTTCCTGAATGTTCTTCCTGGTGACGGCTGCGGCATCCTCGTTAGAGTCGATCTCCTGGTCCAGATCCTGAAGAGCCTCGTCAAGCTTCTGAGCCTGGTGGCAGTCACACACAGAGTTAGGTAGGTCACACCATGCAAGTTAGGCAAATTGGATCATCTATCTCTTTGGTATTTGGACATTTCATAGTAAAAATGGAGCCAAAATAGAGGAGAGGTATGGAACTGGACCAGGGGTATGGAACTGGACCTGAAAATATTCACTCTCTAAAAATGTGTGTACCAAGGTAGACTCCCCCTTTAGACTTTGCCTTAGTTGGTCCTCCAGCTTAGCTTTATGTGTTTGTCTGCTTTTTAAATCTGAGAACCATGATTTCAAATTGGCTTCTTTAAGTACAATTGGCAATTGCCGTTAAAACATAAACGTCAAATGTATCAGATTAGTTACAGATAAGTGTTGAAAATATTGCTACTTGAACTTAGTACTTGTTCAGAACAAGGAGGGAAAGTCAGGTCTACAAAAAAAGTCATGTTAGGAACTTAGAATCTCACTGCAGAGCCACCTAGTGGGAATGTGTAGTCATTACAACCCTGACAAAGGTGACAGGCAGACTATAGAAGGCCTGGCAGGTAGAACCCAGTGATAGAACTCAACATTCCATCACTGCATGTCACATTTCAAGACCTACATGTTTACAATAAAATTTACAAAATAAGAATCTTATCATACCTGTTTGTCATACAGATCAAAGAACCCTGACATACAGTCCAGCAGGGACGTGTCCATGTTCAGACTCAGTCTGTTGTCACTGTTGGATTCCTGGGGAGGAGGGGGACAAAAGCTGTGATGCAAGGACATACTAGTATCAAATGACATTCCTGTGTTCAAGAGGAAGAGTACACTTAACTCTTTTCTTTGCTTTGGCTCTATATGTATCAGTTAATAGAGCTGAGCAACTTGGAAAAAGTTAAGCAGATGTTCATCTGACCAACATTGTGCTTCAACAAAGCAAATCTAGTAATGCTCAACCTTACAAAACAGGACAATGTATTTGGTTTAAAAAGTCATCAATATAAATGAATAGATAACCAGGTTAGCTAGCACTGAGTGAGTCAACATGACTGTGAAAGTGGCCCCAATTTGACATCTTCCTGCATGACAGTCCAGGCTTTGATTTCCTTTCAGAGGATCCATAGAATTACTTGCCAGATCTAAATTGAAGAAAGGCACTGAATGTCTTAATCTCCCTGATATTAAAGATTCAAGAAACCTCCTTATCTTTAATTAACCTTGAATGTTTATGCCTTATGGCAAATGTCTCTAGGCCTCAGCTTGTGGAGAACTGATTTAGAAACCTGAAATCCAATTTACTCTAAGGGCTGGAAATACCACCTGCAATCATGTACTTAACTACAGGTTGCAAACCAGTTCAGCACATTTCTCTGTTTCACCAATCAGTACCTTCCTAATTTGGGTTAGCCTATGTTTTTGATCAGTTTTACTGAATCATTGGTTGATGGATAACATCATTTCTTACCCTATTATCATCAGAAGACAGCCATCTGTTTGTTGATGTTGATGCAAAGCCTTCCAGCAAATTTCTGTTTCACCAGTCAGTAATTTTTTCAGGTTTGAGTAAACCTGAGTTTTTAAATCAGTTGTATAATTGTAGATTGTTTGAAAGATAATGTACAACTCTCCTACTTTTTTCCCCTCTTAGAGGTTGGCCTGATACGTTTCAAGCACATTTCTCTTTCACAAGTCAGTCAGTACCTTTCTGGTTTGAGTCTACATGTTTTTTGTTTTTTTTACAGTTTTCTCATGTATTTTTTATTGATAATGGCCTTCCTTACCTTATTTTCCTCAGGGGAAGTTGGTTTGATCATGTTATCGGCAAACCCTTCTACCACATTTCTTTGGCCAATACTTTCCTGGTTTGAGTCAGCTTCTAGTAGGTTTTGTCAAGTTTTACTGATGCATACTTAAATAGATAACAACTTGCCACACCTTATTTTCCCCAGGGGAACTTGGCTTGATCATGTTATCTGCAAAACCGTCCAGAACATTTCTCTGCTTCTCCAGCCGATGTTTCTTGGCCACCAGGGCCTTTTTCGTCTTCTCCAGCTCATTGAGCTTGTCCTTCAGCTCCCTGATCTTCTTATTCTCTTCAGCCTCGTCGGCAGGAATGAACTTGCTGTGATATGTGACTTCTGTGATGGAGGCTGGACCCTTACACTCCACTCTGGGATAGAGGGAAAAACAGTCAAATATTACTACAAGTTAAACTTTAAACCATGACAAGAAATACAACCTGTTCCATGACTATGTGATTTCAGTGATACTAGACCAGGGCTCGAAATACCACCTGCATATGCAGGTTAGTGCAGGTAAAATTGGAGCTGTGCAGGTATTTCTGGTGTCTACCTGCATCTAACCTGCACTGGCAAAAATGTCCTATGATGTAGGCGTATGTGGATTGTTATTAGCTGCATTGACTGTTACCACCAAAAGTAGAAAAGAAAAAAATAACAGTGGTTCCTGCACAATTTTGATTACATACTTCCTGAATTCAGAGTGGTTCAAGGTAAAATCTGCCTGGTGCAGGTAATTTTGAATGTTACCTACACCAGTGCAGGTATGCAGAAAAAAGCATTTCAAGCCCTGTAGACACTTGCTTGCCAAATGGGATGAAGGATAGACAATTTATGAAAAGCAGTTTATTACTGGTAAAACTTCAAAGAGTGAATACAAATACACCATTGACTTTATGACTCTAGAATGTAAGAAAATAGGAACATGATAGTTTGTGAAGCAACAAAATGACCGTAATGATATTTAGTCTAAGGTGGTTACACAGATCTTTCTCTATTTGGCTGGGAAGCCTTCAGCGCTCTGGTGACCTCAATAAACCAACAGCCCCAGGTGCAGCCAGAGGACTGTAAGATTTTGACCCACTAAAACCTGGGTTCTGGTTCTTGAAAACAGGTAATAAGGTTTATTTGTGACTAGGCTTTGCTGACATTCTACTTTATTTCATGTTTGACACCCACAATTTCCTGTGCACCAGTGTACCTATTCCCATAATTTGTTTGTTTGTTTATTCGCACACAAGTATTACATTAAAACACAAAACGAAAACAATGGATAAAACAGGTGCAGGAGGAGGGAAAAAGCTTGTGAAGCTTGTACTTAGCCCTCCTCCTTTAAACTAAACAAAATTGATTATGATATATAATACTAAAGTAAAGTAATACATAGAATAATAATGATACAATAAGGATATTGAACATCAATCCCTGCCTTGCCCTAAAGCAGGCTCTTAGCCAAGTTCTACAGTTCTGCTACACTGGGCAATTGCCAGTCGTTATTATCAAATAAAATCAATCAGTTGGGTTTTGCTATGTTATTACAGTCAAGCCTTGTAAGGCAACAGCTTAGTTTCAATGAGGAATATTGCTTAATACACAGTCTTGCTTCATAGCTCTTTTGTCTTCTATTGGAACGTGCTTGTGACAAAATAACTACAGCAATTGCACAGTAAGCATCACAGGTCTTTAACCAGGTACTTACATGTAGGTAACTACCTAATTGGTATCAAATGCATCAAATGTATCCATTATAACAGTCTTTGGGAGCAACACTTGACCCATGCCACTATGAAAAGCTAACATGTTATCTTCAGAAAAGAAATTAAATGTTATGGAAAGTGTTCATAACAATCATAACCACCATTTCAGTACCAAGGATAAAACCACCACCTCAAGCCCTGTAAATGCAAAACAGTAAGAAGTTTTACATGTAGCAATGTCTGATGATGCAGCAATTTATTCCATTACATTTTATGTGCCAATAGGCTGTGGCGCGATCATTTATGACTGGGAACAAAATTGTCCGTGGAAAATCATCCTCTTATAACTCGTCAAAACGCAGACATAATTTCCATAGTCTCCTTATATTCTCCTCAAGGCTACGCAGTGGTTATTCCTTATGTCCTAAGAAGTAGTGCATGTCATCCGTAAGAAGCTTAAGTGTTGAATAAGAAATATTCAAGAAGTTAATGTTGTGGAAAGATTTCATATCCGACATGTCAGCCCCAAGGATAAAACCATCACCTCGGCTCTATGAATGAAGTCCGTGTATAAAAGGCTTGCATGTAGCAACATCTAAAAATGAATGCAATAGAAACCCATTCACTGTACTGTCTGTGCCAAAATTCTATAGGGCATGACTTTCATCATGACTGCTAACAAAATCTTCAAGCAAAAAACACTTTCTCCTCAGCCAATAAGACTTGTAACAAGACGCTGAATTCCTACGAGGATCTGAAAATCACATGAAAATCTGGTACTTAGCTCTTAAGCTTTTCCTGTGAGCCAAAGCTTATGGATAAGAAGCTGCATCAAGCAAGTCCATGGAGGAGAAAAGGGGCTTGAAATGAATTCTATCGCTACAAGCCTTAAGTATGAATTTCCATGTAAAGAAGACATGGGGCAAGAATTTATTGATAGAGAAATCTTCCTGTCTGACAAGGCTGAAACAGTAATTTACTAGAATGGCAACAGTCAAAGGCAAATGCATATAATGTTCACATATTAAACATGTAGTCTAACAAACTAAGTGTACTGCTCTGTGTATTCTTTAGTAGAACAGTTGTTGGTGACCAGACCTTTCAGCTCTGTCCTGCCATCTTTTGAATAATGTAATCAAAGACCTACTACTTTATCATTTACCATGGTGATATGTGTCTGGTCTAGGAGTAGGACATCAACCTTAAATACATGCTACATCATGCATTTGGTAAACATAAAGAGTTTAGACACAGTATCATGAATCACATACTGCAGAAAACAGAAATAGATATTTCAAGCCCTGAAAGACCTTGAAATGAATCATATCACTGCCAGTCTGGGCGTAAATTTCCATGCAAACAAGACTGTGGGGATACATGATAAATGATAGAACTATACTCTAGCTGTACATTGGGGATGGAAAACAGCACTATCAGACTGTGTATCAGATTGTGATCCATGGTTCGGAGTTAAAGCTTCTCTCTCTGGGAAAGGTTACAAGTCTGGATTTCTGAGATAACAGAAATCAAATACTCAGGTTTTCATGGATGGAGCGCTAAGAACAGGCTTTAGACAACAAAGGTCATGGATCTCACTCAAGGTGGCACATAAAAAATGACTTAGGCAACCCCAGTGCATTTCTCTGGTTCTTGCACATTTCAGAGTAACTAGCATGTAACACAAGAACAACATGATAGGGTTGGGAGGAAAGTTATAATCTGACTACATTCACTCCCTAAAACTAGAGCAACCTGAAAATGATGGTTGACCCTTTGTGCCAAAAAGAAATAGTTGTAACAGCGGGGAAGTTTAACTAGCGCTAAACAGCCACACAAATTGGCCTTTTCTAGCATAGTGGTTATGCTATTGGGTTAACTTTGTAATCTGCTGACCAGGGTTTGATCACGGGTGTCGGCATGTTTGTTTCTTTCTGTTCTTACTCGCCCCTCTAATTTCTACATTGGTTCCCACACCGGGAATCGAACCCTTGGCGGTGAGAGCAACAAATCCTAACTACTAGACCATCCTACTCGCCCTTCTAATTTCTATGTAGTTGTGCCCTTTTCTTACCAATCACATTACATTCACAGTAACCACTACTGATAACATATGTTTTCCTAAACGGTCCAAAAACTTGTCCACTGATTTTTTTCCTGTTTTTTTTTACCAAGGCCAGTCCAGCAAGAAATACTTAGTTTTGTATTGGAAACATTTACCCACCTCCACTTGACACATTTTGAATTGAATTAATTGAAAGGGGTGCCTCTGGACCTGCGCTTTCTCTATGATTGTACACTTGCATACACAATGTACATCAACACTCACTCACTATCCATGGTTAGATTATACTGCTGCTGGGTTCCCTGACGCAGGGGTAGGCAACACTTTATGGAAAGCAAATTGCTCACATCAAATTCAATGTACATGATGTTCATCCACACGGCTTTACAGCCCCAACTGCAGCTATGAATACAGCTCAGCATATTTCTAAACCATGACCTAACTAAGAATAACAACATGCACACTGAATTATTGTTATCACAAAATACATACAATTTAAATAGGAACTAAATTGAGTAAATTATTATCAATCTCTAGTCCATCCCTACATATTCACAAACACGGCTTCACTGCTCCAAGGGGAGAATGAATCTAAACCATCTCATGTAAATACAATCCAGTAATGACACAGGTACACCATACATTTGTATTTGCTTGCTGAACCACGTTGACCTGGTCCAAGGTAGCCTTGGGTGAATGCATGTCTTGCAATGGTGCTCATGAGATAATTTCATCTATTTAGAAAGATACGAAGGATATACTTCTACTATGATATCACTTTAGGTAAATCAAACTGTCATTTCAGATCCATCAATTCATTCTGTTCAGTTCCTATATGAGTTCATATGAATAAATGAATATGGCTGAGTAACATTATACTGAGTGGATTTTTCCTTGAAATGTTCGCCTTGCAGAGAGATCAAACAAAAAGCAATAACTTGTGTGGCTGAAGCCAGGGGTGTTACTGTTAGCTCCTATCAGTTCTGTAAGTGCACCAAGCATGTTTACATAATGGCGTTTTTACTGTCACCAGATTTACGAAGGCTGAGCCAGATGGGTGCAGGCGATTTCAGGGACATGTTTTATCGAGCCCTTCAAATTCATGAATTCATTTCTTCACATTTCAGTAGGAACATTGGTTGTAAAGGACATTAATAACTGGAATTTCAGTAAAACCTTCTTTGCAAGGATTCTTGGAAACCTATTATGGTCTCATTGATGAGTTTCTTCTTCCCATAGACTTCTATGTTATAATTCGTGTTTTACATGGTCGCCTTTATAATGAAGCTACATGAAATGTCAGCAGATTTTTCATTCTATGTTGAGCAAATTTACTCTATATAATAGAAAAAAATTGCCAATGACTAGAATCCATAGGTTTGTTGTTTATAGCAATTACAATCTACAATTAGTCAATCCCAGCAAAAGGCACTTTTTCCTTGCTAGCGTACAACCGCACCACTCAGAACCCAGGACTGTGTACCTCCGACCTAGCGTGCGGCTGTCAAACTTTACCTGCTGATTTCTTCAGTTACAAGCAAGCTTTCACCAGTCTAACTTTTGATATCAGTTCGGCTGGCCAAAAGCGAATTTCTCACCGCTAAAAACATGCGTCCATGCAGCCGTTCAGTTTTTGGCTCGGATCTCTTTTAGGGTACCCACTCGCGGAGTAATACATCAATGAGACCTTATCCAAGGAGATGCTGCTGAAATAGACTTATTTGCAAAACTAGTATGTGGATTGGAGGAAATAGGTGTGGAAAATAGGTGCTCTAAGTCTAAAGTAGTGCCCCCAGATATTTGTGTAGGCTTAGATGCATAAACATACTTTATGCTAATATACAGCATATTTCTCATCATATACAACTGTCAAGTAAACATTCTAAAACCTCTGTTCTATTGTTCTATAATTTGTCTAAAATCTTTTTACGTTAGGTATTGAATTTTAGATATTATAGAAGTTTTGAAGAAATTCTGTTCCAAGGTTTGTAATACTTTATCTGATGTGCACAGAAAATGTTTCTTGTACACCTAAATTTCTTCAGTTTAGTGCACCAGTATACCTAAATATTCCTCAAACTGAATTTCCAGCCCTGATATGTATCCCCTGGCACATTGTTAATGCCAGGCTGAGAACTCACATCTCTACAGAGAAGGGAAGGGAGGCAATTAGCACACTAATAACACCAGTTTGGCTGCAGGCTGATTGGTGGGGGGCGTCACTAGGGAAGATGTTCCAATTTCACACAGTTCTGCACATCCCTGCAGCTGCTCTGCTGCGTCCAGTGGCAGCACCTCTGGGGGTACCAGGGTTGAACAAGTTTTCTAAAATCCACTTGTCCTATCGGGCAAGCACATAAAAAATGTACTTGCCCGAACCAATTTTTCACTTGCCCAAAATTCAAATGTCACTGTTACTAGTATATGCATTTTCACTTCCAGCAATGGAATTCTCTGTAGACAATTGCTTGATGTCATGACTGTAAAAAGTAACAAGTATATCAAAATTGCACTAAAATCAATGGAAAAATCTTACTTGCCCGATCGGACAAGTGGGGTAGGACATGTATTTGCCCGAACAGCACTTTCACTTGCCCTGGACAATAGGGCTAGTGGACTTGTTTATCCCTGGGGTACACCAGGTCAGGAGGAAGACATGGCAGACTTCATCATCTTCAGAAAATATTGCTGATCTGGAGGATCAGATGAAAACTGAGTCTGAGGGGAAAGTCTGTACCTTTGATCTTTGTTATCAACAAGTAGACTGATGCAACATTCTGGCTTTTTCTATTATTGTACACTGCGTTTTCTTTCAATATTGTAAAGCCTTAAATCTACATCTACTGTAACAGTTACAGTATTAGATTAATCTTACTATATAGCTTGTTGTTATTTATAGAATATACTCCACTTTGCAATTGTAATGCAATAAACTTTGACTTGACTTGAAATGACTACACATAGTATGAGGGGGTGAAAAATTTAAAAATCCACATTCTCTTGATCAAGTCAAACTAAAAATGTCTGTGGCCCCTACAATAACTTGTCATGGACTAAAAAAGTAAAGGAGAGAAACTACATGTATTCCCTGCTGCATCATCAGTTTCTTGTAGGGGAAAAGGCCCTGTTCTGGTAAAACCACTTAACTTACTACTGGGGTTACCCCAGGTCAGGGAATAGACATGGCAGAGTGGTCATTTGTAGTGGAAGACAGGTGCTTCACACACCAGTAAACAAACTATTAGTAAGGAGAAAAAATGAAGTGAATGAGTTACTTTGTTGAGAAATGACTCTTTAGATCACCCATTTAAAGGATAGAACATTACAGTGGGTTACCAAAGCTTCAGTTAACATGAATAATTCCCTCAAACATAAAAGGAACACCCAACAGTAATGACAAGCCCAGTGGTTTAAGTATTAGGACTGAGCCATCAGTACCAAGGTAAGGCATAAGTCTTGTATATTCCTCTTAACCTTGCTTCCTGGAGTATGCACAATAAACACTTTTACAAGTACAAATCAGTGCTGTATGCACTAGGACTGAACCATTAGCACCAAGGTAAGGCATACGTCATGTATATTCCAGTTCACCTTACTGCCTGGAGTATACAAAATAAACACTTCTATAAGTACAAATCAATGCCTTATGCATTGAACCATCAGCACCAAGGACAGGACCATACCATCACACAACATGAATAGTGTAAAGGCATAGCTGATATATATTTAACTTTCTGCCTGAAGTGTATTCGATAATAGAAACATTCCAAACCTACAAATCAGTACTTTAACAACTGTGGATTGAGCCATCAGCACCAAGGACAGGGCCATTCCATAACAAAGCAGGTATAGTGGTTACGCACAACAGATGTATATTCAAGTTTCTGTCACTGCCTGGTGTATACCCAATGAATTGATAACAACACTTCAGTATATGGATTGAACCTTCAGCACCAAGGACATGGACATTCTGTAACAATCAAGGAATACATGTAGCGATTAGGCACAACTGACATATTCCAGTTCCCTTTACTGCCTGGAGTATTGCTTGTCCTTGTCTGTATTATCAAAAGTGAAGACTGGTTAGACTTGGCTTGGACTTGCACTGCAACTTAGTCAGAGCCTTAAAGGGGCATTCCACTCCAGAAGGGAGTCTTGTTTTCCAACAGATAATGTGGCAATGAATACATAATCAGCCGAATTTTGTGGAATTCACCTTGGGATGAATTACGTGATGTGTACAATAAGAACACTCACTAAACCCATGCAGACCCTACCCATGCATTCCCTATACGCATAGACACTGTGTTTATCGTACATATTTTCGGAATAAATGAGGTACGCTAAGCACATCGAGAAGGCAAATTGCTCATAAGATAGCAAAGACTACAAGAACAACACGAGATTTCCTAGCGAACCTGAAATTAGTTTTGTAACCTTACCTAAAAGTTTTGCATTGTATTCAGCCATAGGATTAATTCGATTAGAGGGCACTTGGGGAGTTTAGTAGAAGACTGAATGCTTTTGAGGCATGTGAAGAAACCGGGTACATTATCGTATAATGTGAAGTAGTATGCAGTTATCACTTCCTAAAATTAATATCTATCGGAAAATAACACTCCCGTGTGGAGTGGAATGCCCCTTTAACAAGCACAAACAATTCTCTTAAACACAATAGGCACACACTCCAGTAACAACATTCCTGCATTTCAAGTGTAAGGACAAGGACACCAAGGACAAGAACAATATAAAACAACACTGAGCCAGTGGTGAAACAGAATGGCTATCACCCAGTTCACATCACTGTCTGCAATTTCATAGAAGGAAATTACTCATTTTAGTACTTCATACACTTATTAATCGTTACAAAAACCCTGATATCAAATTTTAGTCTACAAAAAGACTGTGAGGCAGTTGACAGAAACAGGCTGCGTAATTCAAGGACATAGCAGAGGTAAAGAGGGATGAAGATAATGGAATTAGAAAAATAATTGAATCAGCGATACAGACAGAATGAGTTTTGACTCTCCTCCCTAAGGTTGATTCTAATGGAAAAACGTCGCACAGTTCTGATGCATTGGGATCTCATGTATCTTTTTACTTCTTTATCAAACTTTGAAAAAAGGAAATATGTAAAAAACAGATGAAGGAAACATCTCTAAGAGTTCTAGCTATCATTGCATGACAGAAAACAAGTGAAATGAATTGAACAATTTAATCTATTGCTTATGGCACACAGCAAAGATGTAACTTCTCCACTAAACTGATTTGCACAGCACAGTCCCAGAGTATTAATAAGATTACAGTATGATTTGACGTCAAAATGAAATGATGTTTTTGGCAGAAACACGATTGAGAATCCCCAGAGACTATCAGATCAGGTGGTCCACATCTTGATCTGAGCAACACAAAAACAAAATTTTTACTGGAAGGACTTAAGGTCTCAATAATGTCTCAGGTGGTCGCTCACATGGAAATGAAATCAATAAAATCAATGTTGAAAGATCAGCCCTAATGCTAACTGGATTATGGAATGATGGTACTTGGTGTATCAAACGGTTGCATTTATAAACAACTGGCCCAAGTCTTGTCCATAAGACTCTAATTATAATCATTCTGCTTATAACAGCATCAGAATGAATATCTTAACATAATGCTACTAGACCTTGATTTACAAAGAATGTCACCAAGTTATCATCTGCAGGAATATTACCTGGAATACTTGTAATTCTAGCTACTCTACACTATCATGAAAACCTAGTGTTAAGTAGCAAATTGACAAAAATTTTCAATCAGAAGATTACTTTACTTACTATGTTTATTTTTCAGTCATACATATAGTACGTAATACTTGTTTTGATATTCAAGTTATTCTAATGAGGTAACAAAATGTATCTGCAGAAGCCGTCTTAACATTGGCTTCAGAAAAAAAAGGAACTTCCATGATTGATAGGTGACCAAGGCATTTAGCATTCAGCTCAGTCTCTCCCATAACCATCTTCTTTGCAGCACCAAATCAAGCAGATACAGATCCGTTGTGCATCAATTAGTTCTGCACCTTATCAGATGGGAGAGAGTCGTCAATCTCACTGAGTTTATTGCGAGAACCTTCCTGATACAACCCATGGGAGAACTGAAGGATAACTCAGACTTCTGGCAGTTAGATTTTTGAAAGTTGATTAAGTAGCAATTAGGAACTTTTCTGGCTTTTTAAAATATTTCTTGTCTCAAACTGAAATTCCAATGAATACATTCACACATAAAAACAACGTGAAGAAATAATCTGACTGTCAGACTTTCAATTCCTGTAAATAATGTAGATGCAAGAAGATAAGCAAATTTTTAGAAGCTGCCTGAAGAAAAATCTTGCTTCCAAATATCCTAAAACATGTTTAATATTGAGCTACAGAGGTAAACATACTCGACATTGGCTACTCTTCTACATACATGTAACACGTTATATCTTCTTGTTCAGGTCCTTCCGAAATGAAGCTGACATATGTTGTGTTCAAGAAAAGTTCATACCTGATCAATGGACTTGTGATAAATTAAGATGTTACTTTCAAATACATGGAATTATTTTCCCTCCAATTCGAAACAAACTTAAAATTCTGGGTATTTTTTGGTTCCTTCCTTATGTCAGCCACCCAGTCTGACAGATGTTGTGTTTAAGAATGGTTGATAACTGATTAACGCAGAAAAGTGCATTACGACGAATCAAGATCTTACATCCAGACACACAGAATGATGTGAAAACATCCTTTGAGGACTGCATCACTTTAAACTGAACCACAGTATCTAAATGTATCTCCGTGTTCCCTTCCTTCCCAAATTAAGAAGACAGCCAAGTCGATGAGATTGGTTTATCTCCAATTGATGGCATGGGTGAAGTGACTTTCAAATACACATTCAAATTTCCTTCAAAGACGTAAAATCCAACTCAACATACATGTATCTAGATGTGTATCTCATTGTTCCCCTCCCTCCCATTTATGAAGCAGACAGCCTGACAGATGTCGTGTTTAGGAATGGTTGATAACCGATCGATGGGGTGAAGTGACTTGTGATGTATCAGCATCCGTCTGTGACACAATCAGACCCCCCGACTGACAGTCTGTCTAAGTACATGTAAGTCTCATCACACGATTAAGTGTGGCACAAGTAAGATGTCTGCAGGAGTCTTTGGTTCTAACTTTTTACTAACACGGGGGATCTGTAAGAACTATTTTGCTTTCAAGTGCTTTGTGAAAACGAGACTTACTGTCTGCCATACTGATTTCTGTGCTGTATTGAATATAACTGATTCCAAACATCTATCAACTGTATCAACTGCCTACATTTGCTACTAACACTAGATTGGTGTTGAAACTATGATCAATTTTTCTACACAAAAGCAGTATTGTTTCAATTTTCCTACACTTGCAAAACTAAATTGAACAATTTTCCTGTACTCGTTACACTAAATTGGTGCTATATCAATTTCCCTACAATTGCTACCCTGGGCTCAGCATTGTAGCATGTGTTTTGATCCCTTGCCAGCAGCCTGTGGGAGAGAATCAGTGAGTGATGAAGGCAGGGTGGGTGAAGGCAATTCCAAACATGAAAATCTTGCCAGCCATATTTCTTAACACAGATGTCTTTCAACAAATGATACATTGTATGTCTCCAGTTTTGTTAAGTGTGATCTTTTCACCATTTCATTTAGGCTGAATTGACAGAAATAACCATGTGAAATTAAGGAACAACCAGTCCTTTCCATGATGACTGTCCCATTAGAACATCATAAACCTATTTGACAACATACACTGTATAAATTCTGTGAGGAGCTGAACAAAAAGACTGATACAACATAATGTTTAAACACCATAGGAGCCTTGTACCTGCATGCACTAACATATTGAGGAATAACTGATCATGAAGAACCACTAAATCTACTACCAGAAACAGAAGCTCTTTAACCTTGTTGGTTTGAAACAATTTCATTCTCCAGTGAGCCAAGAAATGACAGTCCCAAACTGTATTGTCAGGACACCGTTGGAATGACAATCATCATATAGCACTGCAGATGTCGTCTTCAAAATCTGATTCTCACAAATGTGCAATCAGACAAAAAATGTTGACCGAATGTATTTGAGGTAATTCTTGAACTGCATATCAAGTAGATTCAAACATTTGACCTCTGACTTGTGTCCTCCTATTTGATCTAAAATTGAATTTTCCCAAAGAAGATGTTCAGATGTCTATCCCTAATATATATATATAATGATGTATCCTCTAATATGCAGCCCTCATCTTACAAATCTGGTTTAGGCTTGGTGGCAGCAGACAAATAATAGAACTTGGCGCCCAATGTTCTATCAACCATCGCTGTACTAAATTTTAGCATGCATGGTTATTTGTTGCTAATCTTTGAGGTATGAAGGACAATTCTGCAACTATTTGTTATATACTTCACACAATAAACAATATTACAGGCATCAGTAAAAATTGTAATTTTAGGTTGATCAAAACAGACATATATGATAAAAAAAGACATGCAAGTTAGAAGAATTGAGTCTAATACTTTGCTTCTTGGTATGCCTTAGGCTTAGGTCACATTTCCAAACCGGGACCCGGACGGGAAGCTTTTGGGAGCGAAAAGAATTATATAGAATGCATCAAAATACACAATATGTCAACATAAGATTCAATGGCATGATTTGTGTATATTTCTAGGTATACATTTTAATTTTTCGTTTCTTAAAACATTCCGGACGGGTCCCGCTTTGGAAATGTGACCCAAGCCTTATGTATGCTTCAAGTACTGCCTTCTGCCACAATTGATGATACCAAAATCACACTTATATTAAATCTTGCAAGAAAATGTCAAAGTTGATTTCATCCGTCTTCATTTCGACATAAAATGTTGAAGGGCACCAGCTGGATGGCCGAAGTCACTTTGTCACCGACGAGAGATGTCCGAACTGCTCTGTTAAAGGTCACATCCGATAAATGTCACCGGCTAATTTGTGTTCTGATCACTGCATTATTGAAATGATCTCTAAGGCCACACCAAGTTATATTCTTAGTTCGTGGACATTTTAATTGAAAATGTGGAGAGGAGAGAACCCAAGATCACAGAGAAGAGAGGAAAACTCAAATATGACTGTATTCACTCACTCTGTAAAACTGAGTGTACCGAGGACTGGTCTTCAGGATTTGTTTTTGTTATCCTGTTCTTTGGTTTTTGGCTATTCTTAGTGAAAATGTAGCAAAGAGACAACAAAAGATTGTAGAGAAAAGAGGAAAACCTGAATATGACTGTATTTACTCCGTACACCAAGTCTGGTCCTCATGATTTGTTGATTTGTTTCTGTTATCTTTTTCCAGTTACTTAATTTTTGTTTAAAGATCCAAGAAGAAACAAATCAGATTGGTGTAGTCTAATGTCACTAAATCCCTTGATCAGCACAACTGCCAGAGCCTAACTCCATGTTTCTGATGATGACAATGAACATTATTACAATATTGGCAGCTTTTCTCTTCAGGGTTGCACCAACATGTACAATACTAATAACACACTTTGTCATTGCTAAGAACCATTTTGTCTCTATACCTGTATGCCATTCGTTCTAATCTCACAGATTGTGTTTGTAGTAATTACGCCACAATATCAGCACTAAAAGCTGCAATATTGTAGCAATAACTGTGACAACTTAAGGAGAATTTATATCACCTAGAATGAACACTAAGCCATTCCAATGACACCAGTATTCTAGTCTGATTTCTACCTAATACTGATTGACGACATCATGAACTGCCCTGTAAGGTTTTCCCATTTGCGCTAAACCACTAAAAGTCCAGAACTATAAAGACCCAGCTGCATTATACTTTGTCAGCAGACAATGTCCGACCCTCCACTGAATCTGCCCCTTTATCAATGCCCTTTGAGCCATGTTCTATACCTCTGTAATTCCATGCACGGCACAGACTGACTATGCTGACCTCATGTAGCCTGTGTGGGAATGTTTCCTTTATCGGGATGACTAGAGCTGCCAGACCACCTAATGGGGGATGAAGGATTAGCGTCTGACTCTTTCTCTCAGCTCCACCAAAAGGTGCACGGTTTCAATTACTTTCCACTCAGATTCAGAGATGATGGGCCTTCTCGATTACATTACAGACAAACAGGAGACACTTTCCACTCAGATTCAGAGATGATGGGCCTTCTCGATTACATTACAGACAAACAGGAGACACGGATCCATTTCCATACAGCTTTATGTGTTACAGTAACTGTAATTCCGGAAGTAATAGATTCACAATGATGAACAAAGACTAGAACCAAAGACAAAACTCTTTTTTAAGCTTTTCCGTGCTGCCTAAACCAGTAACCATGCAGTATAGATCTGGTTCCCAAAGATTATTTCTGCAGGGAGAAGCTTGAAGTAATTCTAATTGTGACCAAAAATGATTTGGAAAAAAATCACAGAATACAATCCATACAGAAGTAACATATCTTTTTTATTTATTTTGATCAGGAAAAAAATAATTCCAATATGTATAGCAAAGAATTGACCAAAGGATTGCATTATTTCAGCCCATCTACATGTATGTACCTGTACACTGTGCCAAACACCATTGACAAATTACTGCCAGTACTGTTGAATTTGGTAATTGATGCACCGTAGACCAGACGACCCAGGAGAAAAGAACCAATCTTATCTCTGTATGTATCAGATATTTCATGTCTGACAGAGTAGAAAGGAAACTGGGTAGTGCAGTTGCAGCAGCAGCTTCAGATGTTATCCAACCACAGAAAATATAAAAGGCACTTCATTTCAGACATGACAAAATGCTTAAGTAAAGCAGCGCACTGAAATTGCACTTTGTTATGGCATTAATACTTACTAGTCTTAGATTAGAAACCAATTAAAGGCTATTTGATGGTCAAAATTGGCAGCAATTACACTAAATGAAAATTTAGGAAAAAGAATTTGGGTCTGTAATATTTCTGTGTAGCAAGCATTTACATAGTTTTATTTGATAGGTCCTGAAGTGAATTTCTCATAATCTTTGAAAATCCATACAAATCACTTTTAATCACCTCTAAATTGCCACACACTCATAAATTTCCTGTACATTTGTAGAACACAGATGGCAGTGGTATTATTACCAAAATAAACCTATCCAGTGAGCCTTGATGACAATACCCTTCCATGCACCTCCCCATTTCAATCCTGATTTACAAGAACCAAATTTGACCCCACAGTGCTTAGGTACATCCATTTGTAGTGATGGATAACTGTACACAAATGATGGTCTACACTATAATCACCCACTTGCTACAAAATGCTCTCAGCCTAAAACTTCCCCATCACTCCATCAGGCCATTATGCTCTACTCCTGCTGCTGTAGAACAGATAACACCAGATTGTGGCAGGAAAGGGAACACAGGAGAACTCATCAAACTCAGGAAGGCCCAAACAATTCATCTCATTGAGTCTCAGCATAGGGGCAGGTACAGGTACAGAACATTTAGGTCCAGGTCTGGTTCAGGTCCAGAAGATCAGGTCCCGGTCCGGACCTGATTCAGTATCTGAAAACTTGAGAATCGGTGATACTCAAAACAATGCCGTCAATGGTCCATTTTGCTAGAAAGAAATCTGTTTGGTGAAGAAGTATTTGACTCCCACAGGCGTTTTAAAATCCTGCAAGGCTAAGTAAGTACGATCGACTGTAAAAATTACTGTAAACTCTACCCTACTTTGCTCTTGTCCTTTTCTTTGACCAGTAAGCCCCAAAACGTGTGAATGCCTGCTCATATGATCTGTTCATTTTCTAATAGGTCCAACATCAGGTCTACAAGTTTTTTTCATGGCCTTTTTTTGGACCGTTTTAACTGTAGTTAACAAGCCTATTTAACCTACCCTGAAGTCTGTGGATCATGTATCAAAAGCATACAAATGTTAGATTTTATGCTCTAATCAAAATGATTTGAAGGCCCATGTTTTGATTGTCTCTGTCCTTGGTGCTGATCTACCGGTTACCTTCCATTCAACTTGTTTCTTCAATGACACAAAATGAAAACACAAAATACTACAAAAACCATTTGTACTGTTGGATATGGCTGTTTTAGTAAGGATTAGGAAAAATCAGATGCCCTCATGTTGCAAATAAAGATACACTGGATAAGCCTACCTTTGGCTCTTTATAAATCCAAATTATTCTGATGTAAGACATCAATGATCTAGGAAATAGGGAAAGAAATACAACTGTACTGATCTGTAATCTTGTGCTCTATTTCTGTTATGATTGTATTTTAATTCTTTTTAGGAAACAGTCCTAAATCATCTCTTATATTTTCACAACAAGGCAGGAATCCCCTCAACAGCTTTACTTCATAGATGGAGACAGAGCTGCCATCTATCAAAGTGTCATTACTGTCAATGTCCTGCTTATGTTACAGACAACTTACATAATGCTGAAGGCCGGGCTGCTTTGTATCAGGAAACTCACAGAAACATAGATCATACATAAAAAAGTGTCACTGTCAAGGTCTCACGAGAAATACAATGATGTACATCGAGAGAAGTACATCCCACATTTACCATATAATCCTAACATTAACAGCACAACTGTTAGGGACCGTACGGCGTTTAGTGAGGGGGGAGGGCCGGTCGCCAGAGGGTCGGGTCAAAAAATTTTTGCATGGCCCTCCCCCCAGGTAAATTTTTTTTTGCTAGGCCCTCCCCCCAAGACAAAATATTTTTGCTTGGCCCTCCCCCCTCCTATCAACTTTGAAAAAAAATATTCAAGACGCCAATAAAACACTACGCTCCCGCATTTGGAAATGTGCTTTGCGTCATCCTTTTTCATGATTTTCATCGAGAAGCAGATCTCTCACCCCTAGTGAAAAAAAAAGGAAAACAGAATGGCTCAAAATATCTGCTTAATAGAGGGATAAATATCTGCTTCATAGAGGCATAAATATTTGCTTTATAGAAGCTATTTCATTTTTTTTATATCAAAACAACACCTAAAAAGCATTTGTACCTGGATTTCTAGTAGACTTGCGCCGCGAAGCGGCGCGCGCCCTGCTCCCTAAATTTACGTATTGCAAGCTCGCGGGCCCGATCAGCGGCTTGACGGAAACTATTTTTAATTTACATATATTTTGGACTTTTTCTTGGTTCTGTGGTGGTAATAACTTACGGTAAATCGGGGGGAAAAATGAAAACCAAAACGACAGCACGATTCGACTTCCAAAACTGTAGTGGGGAGGGGGGCGCCGACGCGTGACGCTGATTTTCCCACGGCGGGGTAAGACCGGTCGCCTCTCTCGAGCCGCCGGCGGGCGTGAGACCGCAGACTTGCAGGAGGTCTTTTAGAAATGCCACGCTTTTTTTGCCACGATTTCCTGCATTGCTTTTTTATGGGAAAATTTGCTGGTTAGATGACATTTCTATGAAAAAAAAAAAACACGAGGGTTTCAAGTTTTTGTGAGAACGACGTTCCGAACACCATGTTCGGCGCCAAAGGCACGAAGAATCGCAAGGTAGGTCCGGGAGAATTTTGAAATCTTGACCCTCTTAAAAGCTATTTCCTTCAGTTTGAGGAGATATTTTGCTGACAAACCAAGCTAACTTTAATAGCATTTCGATTTAGAAATTTTGCAAATATTTACCCTCGAGCTCTGAAACGCCATTTCTTACATTTTGAGGGCAATAAGACAGGGGTAAATTTTGCTGGCAGACTAATCTAGAGTTTAATAACATTTCTGTACGTGAAGAAGGTTTTCGAGGGCGTCATGCATAAGCCCCGCCCCCTCCCTTTCGCATTTTCACTGTATCCCGAGCGCCAACCTCGGGCGATCCCTTGCAGAGGTCCAGAAAAATTTTGAAATCTTGACCCTCTGAAACGCCGTTTCTTGGATTTTAAGGGACATATTTTGCTGGCAGACCAAGCTATTTTTTTTGCTTGGCCCTCCCCCCAAGTAAAAAAAAAATTGCTAGGCCCTCCCCCTGGCAAAATATTTTTTTGCTTGGCCCTCCCCCCCCTGGCGACCGGCCCTCCCCCCTCGCTAAATGCCGTACGGTCCCTTACAATAAGGTTATTAGAGTCTTCCAGAACATAAAGGAATCATGCCAATCCAATCTGTTCTCAATTGATTTACATTGAACTATAGTATATAGCATAGATTTGCAACTGTTCAATTCTAGCTGCGTAACAAAAATGCCTTGTAGGAAAAAATCTTACAAATCATGATCAACAGCAAATATGAGAACAAACTGTATGCAAGATTCCTGTTGAACATCTATTTCCACAAACCAGATGAATGATACAATGATGTCTACTGAGGAAATTGACAGTACTGGATACAGTTTTTGAATATTTCAGCACCTTTTCCTTTCCTTCCATCTCAAAGATTTCTACTGAAAACATACATTTATTTATCTATTTATCCATTCATTCATCTCAAAACAGGTGGGTGCCCCTTTGGAAAGTTGATTTTCAAGGGGGCCACCATACATATAAACAAGACAAACAACATGTTACATTCAGTCAAAGTTAAGACACCAGTGGACAGCATACAGTAGATCACATGAAATCTGATGTGTCAAAACAAAATCAGCGTCAATTTCACCAAGGAGTTTTCATCAGATAAAACCTCATTGATTTCACATTCGTAAGCATTCACTTAAACTTAAAAGGCATCTTCTTGCCATGCCTGGCATCTTTAGGTAGCCCTATCCAGGTGACTATTGACTAGACAGACTAAGTCACCATTACACGGAGCTACACCTGGGCCATATGTTTGAACTGTTGACACTTTACCAGCTGTGGAACGTGGACCGTTAGAAGCTTTTGTTTCATGCTTACAAGATCAACACCCGTCATAACAGCCATCACAGGACGGGGGACCAAGAGATCTGTTTTGTAAACAACCTATCAAAATAAACGAACCAGCAATCAGAACAGATGTCCTTAAACAGTCTGATATGTAATGGAGGTAGTTAGTATTCAAAACCTCCAAATTGCTCCAAACTTTATACCATAGTCTTTAACGTTAACAGTTCCAAGACATTTGCAGTAGAAATTTAGCAAGAGATTAATATGGCAACAAAGGGTTGAGAGAAAACTTGAACTTGACTTTGGTGTATTCATTCCCTGAAACTGTGTGTACCAAGATAGTACTTTTGTCTCTTACTCTCTTGTCATACTGATTTTCTAGTTCAATCAGTGTTATTTTCTTTTAGATTGGAGATCTAATGCATTGAATTGGTGTTGTATGACATTTGAAAGGGAGGGCCGTAAAAATTTTGTGAGGTCAAGCTTGAAGGCCATGGAAAATCTTTGTCACCATGACATGAATTTCTTTTTTAACAGTCTAGAACCCCAATGTAGTATACCCCCTTAATCATCAATGACAAGATTATGCCTGTATCCAGTGCTGTTGGCTGCAGCTCTACATGATGAAACAGGTGTAACCCTGTAGCAAGTTCAAATACTTAAGAGTGGACCAACTGGAATCAGGTTTCACAACAGTCATTACGGACTCATTCAGTCCTAATCCTCACTTCAGACTCACACGGTTACAGGGGATGCCTCAAGGTACGGAAGTTGTCCTGGTGCCAAATACCTGAGCTTCAAGATTCTTAATGAAATCACAAGGAAGATCAAAGAGAAGACTTATCTGAAGTGTTCACTACAGACACAAGGCCTTAGCCAACATTTTTGTTACACTTAGTAACAGACAAATATAAATTCAACAATAGTCTGGGAGAGAACATTCTGCAACATTAACTGTACAACAGACAAAAGAAGTGGTTGAGTAAGTAGACAATAGCTACACATGTGATCACAAACATCCTAAGCTCATATAGATCTCCGTAAAGAAGGCTCATTTGAAGTGCTTGTAAACACACACCTTCAGAAGCTTTTTGAATGCACACATAAATAAGCACCACAACGGTTTGTGAGGGAAGAAACAAAATATAAAAAGCAGACAAAGTCACAAAAGACTACATAATATAACTGCAAAATGATGAAAAGGATCCCAAGTTGCAACCCCTCCTCTTTCTAATCACCAAAACAGTCTGAATGCTGACATTGGGGTCTTTGTAAACTCTTAGTACATCATAATTACTCGCAAGAAGTTGCATGATGTACTTAAGAAGTTTCTTTCTTGATTCAGAGACTTGATCAGTTTTGAAACTTTGAAAGTGATTTCACTTTTACTCAAATGTACACCAAACATTATGATCACAGTTGATTTTCTCAGGGGAAAAACACAAAGACAAAGTTTTTTTACACTGTTACAAACACAAAAGCACAATGTTTATTGGCAAATGCACAGGTGGCATTTCAAGCATTGAATCTGTTACAAACAATGCAGAAACAAAAACACTTTTGTGTCAAACAGAAACAATGCCTGTTAACCGCTGCTTTTGACAAAAACACCTGCAGTGCTCCAACAATTGATGTGATTATTCTCCAGTTACAACACACCTTTGCAAGCCTCTATAGCCACCACACTGGCCACAGTTTGGAGTTAACACCCATTCTAACCCTGGGCACCCAAGTTCACTCACCCCTGGCTTGTATGGTAAAAACCGTTACATTTGAACAAAGATATGTTCCCTCTGTCATTGCAAAATGGTAAATAAGATACAGACTGAGAGCAATCTATATTAAAGGTGTCAATGACAAAATGCAAAAACTTGTCATTTCATAGATGAGTGAGTAACATGCTTGTGTGTGTATACCTACCTACCTAGTCCCTTGACCTCCTGGTCATTGGGGGACAAGGTAGACATAAAGATGGAGAGTTGTATACTACGTATTTATGTCCCTATGGATTATATTGACACATGTATGTTATATGTGATGAGGAGTGTTAATTATTTTGGTGCACATGACAGCAATAAAACGCTATATGGAACTCATGATGAACAAGCTGCAATGTTGCACAAAGCTCTTGCCAAATCTAGGCCTAAGTCACACCTGCATTCTTACTAGGTAATCATGGAGTCTACCTGGGGGCTTCCCTGTGATGTTTACCTTTTAGAAGAAGGTTGTGTCATTTGTGTGTCAGTGTGCCAGTAGTTTTATAGTCTATACTACAGAAAGAAGGTCAGAAATTTTAGGTTTGGTGCAATATTTCTGTACATATATGACATTTGTGGTCGTGCACGTTTTGTGTACTACATTGTATCTGAGGATCACGTGGCAATAACTGTAGGTAGGAAGATAAGCATCCTTCTATCTCGAGGGTAATATTTTGGTCTCATGTTCGTGGACAGTGACATGAATGGCTTTAAAAAATGTTAAACTATATTATCAAAACCTGCACTGTTAGTGTTACCTTGATAAAATGTGGCCTTAAGACCAATAGAGTATTTCAAGGTGAAACAAAGGCCAAACAAATACAGAAACAAATCAACATCACATAAAATGTAATGCAGACATAGCTAATTTACATGACTGCTGTTTTACGAGCAGCATTACCTGCACTAAGTCTGACATATCGTCCCCCCTCATCAACCCTAATCCCCACTCATGTACCTGTCCTAGATCCTTCCTGTTGCCTGATTCACATGTGTACACCTGGTGCTTTTACTGTTGACCATACAGTTCTGTTTTCGTACTGTTGACTACAGTTTTGTCTGGCACTGTTACTGTTGTTGGAAATCAAGCATAACAGGTATTCGTGAAATTCAGTCACATTTGGTGTCAACAGCACACCTTTGTGTATGAACTATGCATTCCTCTTGAAAGCAGATTATACTGATTTCTACAAGGTCTTAGGAATGGACAGAGAGACATGGTATACTGAATGACTTTTGTTTGAAAAGTTTAATATGCAGATGAAAACATTCCCCTGTGCAAACCAATTAAATTTCTAAATAACTAGCTGATTGCAAATTTCAAGGTCCAAGTTTATGCATTTCATCACTGACAGCTTTTGGAGCGAGCTTAAACAGGAACCTCCTTGGTTTATGTTTTCTTCATGATGATTTTACCCATTGTTTTCATATTGTAGCCTGGTATCCTGGTATCCTCTCAGCACAGAAGAGACTTGGGAGCTTTAGTATAATATGGCTGGATACCAGGCTATTCATATTGTCCTTCTAAATTGCTGTGGTCTGCCCATATGATGTTTGTACACCAGGACACCCTTATCTCCAGAAGATCCTCATTTAGATGATAACGATCTCTGTCCAACAGAAGCCTAATGATGACTGATCACATGGAATATAGCAGTGTAATTATCTTGGGGCTTTCACTACTGATCACAAGATAATGGCAAGATAATGTTTCAATAAATATGACTGTGTATAATCGTAATTATGATGATTTCATGCATTTACATGTAGATCTATAATCATGATCGTCATCAATTCAAAAGGAAGTTGCTAGGAGTCTAGATAAATGTTAAGTTTGCTAGGAGGTCTAGCAAAATTTATCTGATTCAAGACAATCATACTTTCTTTCATAAATTTTAAAAATTTATTTTCTATTCTTTAAACTAGAGACCTCATCAATTTGTTAACGCTAAAACAATGTGTCAGGTATAACATATTATAGTAATTTATACATTAATAACATTCTAATGTCTTTGACCTAATGCCACACAAATTCATTAAAATTCATGTGTAAAGCAGGTCAAGACCTAGTCTCAAAACTTTCTTGGATCCCTTCCATAAGGGACTATACCTGTGAGACATCTCATGGTTTGTGAGAACTCCATTCTTTGGGTTTTCCCACCCTGAGAACAACAACAACCTAATTAAGGTCCCAAGATCAGGTAAGATGATAAGGGAAAACCTGGAGCCTGTATATCTCAACATCTTGACTGTGTATATTACGTTATACTAGTTAGAAGAAAAGCATGATCAGACTTCTTTAGGTTGCTCCACCCACAAGGGTTAATTCCTTGACTTCCGAGGAAAATGTCCTACACAAAATGTGGAGGTTAGAATACGTTCAATTGTTTTGAAACATTGTATTCAAGACATTTTAACAGTAATCTGAACAGTGTCATTTTAGCACCACTCAGAACGATGGGGGATGAAATGACATGTTAAGTATTATCCTTCTTACATCCACACTGTTGCTAGTTATAGGGCTGAATTTGGAGGGTGGGCCAAATGCACATTTCCATTGTACAAATGTATAACCTGTAATCGGTATTCTTAAACCTGTATGTAAAACAAATCCATTCGGCATAATCACGACACACAATCAAGCTTAGAGGGCACGCAGCAGCAGGTGATTATATCACTTTACATTATACATTAGTCAACTGCCTTGCCATGAGATCTACTTTATGAGGGTCTGCATGCTCTTTTACGTAAGGCGTAGGCAGCCAATTTTATTTCCCGTAATTCGTAGGGAAAACCATCTTATCTACGTAATTCGTAGCGAGGCGACCAAATTTAGCGTAATTGCCTTCCTTGATTTAGCGTAATACGTAGGGGGTTCTTTTAAATTCAGCGTAAATCGTTGTCGGAACTCCCCATGCAGACCCTCCTTTATCACTGACAGTTATGACAACGTGCTTTGCATTTGAAATGTGCAAGATAAAATTCCAAATGATTAACTTGCAAGATTATGATTACCACGTCAGAATAAATAAACATTGTTTGGTATATATCACACATATGCAGGAGTTTGTGTGTGGCCGTGCAGTTTAGATGAAACAGGTTTGCACATACATGTATACAAACACTTGAGGTGGCCTGACCTTGGTACTTACTATCATAAACAAACTAATTTCTTGTCCTTTTGTGTGTACCAAATACAAACATGTACATGTACACTATGTGTGTTCAAATGCTATTTGTGGCATGGGAAAAATGCTCAAACTGTAAATGATACACCTTTAAAGACCTAATGACCATATATTAAGTTGTTTAAAAAAAAACAGTATGAAAACAAAGAAGGCCATGGCTGATAATGATAGACCAGCGTCAATTCTGACACACATAAAGACAATGATTTATCCACATCTCCATCCCCTCAGCACAAGGCTGGGCTGGATGTGGATGTGGATGATGATTGACACAGGACTCCATCCCCCTTAGCACAAGGCTGCTTTAATTTAAAAGAACAAAAAAACAATGAGAGAAGGCCATGGCAGATAATGATAGACTAGTATGACCAGCATTTTCTTTTGATCATAGTGTAATAACAGACTGTACATATTCCTTAAGGTTTCCCAGTATTTTGACAAATGTCCTACATGTATTTGTCTTTCCTGACTGTTTCCCTGCCCATGTCCTGCATGTTAAGTTACCCATGTTATTCGTCCAGACCCCCCAGTATATGTTATCCCTCCATGTGCAATAGTACTCGACTGTACAAACACTAGTCTTAGTGGTTGACAAATGTACCATTGTTGTTGTTGTTTTTAATAAAAAATAAATAAGATACCCCCCCCCCCCCCCCCCAAAAAATGACCAGCATCAATTCTGACATAAAGACAATGATTCATCCACATCTCCATCCCCTTAGAACAAGGCTGGGCTGGATGGGGATGATCCATCCCCCTCAGCACAAGGCCAGGAGATGGATGAGATGAGAGTGGGGTAGCCTTCAGCACTCACATGAATTATTCAATAACTTGCAGCGCTATCATTTTGTGGTCGGGGATCAATCACCGTGCAATAGCTTAGCTGGTCCCAACTGGATATTTCCACACCTGTGTGTACATTGGGCCACTCCAATGTGCTTCCTTGGTTCTTGCCATTCAACAGTAAAACTTTGAAGCAAGGAGACATCATAAATATAGAGGGTTGGGAGGAAAGCTTGGTTCTGACTATATCAGCTCCCTGATACTGTGTGCATCTCTGAGGTACAGACTTTCATTCAGGCTCCATTTTCAGGTCAGGGCTCGAAATTCATTTTTGGGATTAGGTGCAGCTTAAAAAATTGGGTCCACCAAAACTTTTTTGGGTGCACCACTTAAATTTAGATAAAAACCTAATAGCAAAACTTAGTTACAAGCGTTCAAATTCTTAAACAACTTCCATGAGTCCATTACAGACATTTTTATTTCTTTCTAATACTTAAGATGTCAAGAATATGATGTATACTAGTATACTTGATAGCTTTCCATATATTTTTTATAAACCTAAGAAAATATTTGGGTGCACCCTGTGCACCCATTGAAAATAATTGGGTGCACAGTTCCAATTTTGGGTGCACCTGGGTGCACATGCACCCAGTATTTCGAGCCCTGCAGGTGGATCTTTCGACTTCTACTATAACTCTAAGAAACAACGAATTTCATCAATGCAGGAGTAGCCTCATCTTGCTGCAAACCTAATTTTTCCAGGGTTATGAATTCAAAGCAGCCCTTACTACATTTTATAATAAATTTCTTATAAAACTGTTACAATTGACTGTCCTTGCACTTTTGGCCTTTGCTGTCCTTGAATAAAGTGACAGCTGATTCTGCTTGGCAGAATAAAGTATTGATGTATCTAATTTTAGCTGAGAGAATGACACTGCGCTATGATGTATCTCCACTACAGGTGGCCACTCAGAGGTGATTTTGCAGTGTAACAACATTGTTCGTGAGATGGTGTTATTAAAGTAATTTGTGGGTTGGTGATATTGATCATACATGTTGTATGTATAGATGAATGGCCTCTCCACCATGTACTACATAAATGATGATTGTATCTGGGACAATTGTATATAAATCATTAAATGCACACAGTTCAGAGCAGATAGCTGCATCAAACATTGCAGCAGCAATATTCTGATAATTTCAAAATTTCATTGCATTCATAACTAACTGAAAGGGATGAAAATGTTCAAAGGTTTCCTTCCCTAATAAGAGATTTTTCATAAAATGGTGGGCTGTAATGCTGAAAGCCAGCTAATGACATATGAATAATCATTGGCTGATTAATAAAAACATTATTAAACAGTAATCAACAGTAATGAGGTCTTATTAAGACTCTTTCAGGATAAATCGCATGTCATCCTTTCCGAAGTTCTGTTATTTAGTGATTGAAATTGACAGGGGTTCTTATTACCTTTTCTCTAGCTAGCTATGATGAGTCTAAGCTATACTGAAGCATCTACATGATACATCAAACATCATGAAAATCCACCCAGAGCTTCTTGAGTTATAACTGCCAAAAACATAACTGCAAGCGCATGAGGAATTATACGCAGCAATTCAAATTGATGAGAAACACCACAAATTTATTATGGGGGTAATTTGGTCAATCATTTCTTTATCATTATTATCCTCTGGTATTAACCTGCCTTAGAAAAATTGAAGCAGTGCCAAGCACCTTGACCTTTATATCCTGCTGTGCAAATGAATCTATAGTGAGACGAACCACCACACTTTAGGCCACAACAGCTCAACCTCTTGTTTTTCATTTTAAAGAAAGCGTCTGAGGGAAAGCCTGTTCCTACAATTAGTATTAACGCTAGTTCACCTTTATCCATGGGATAACCTTTATCCATGTACATAAGATCGGAGTATTTAGGGATATCAAGTCCACAGACGGCTGTTTCAGTCTGACTGGAATGCTATGAAAAAATTGCAATTTGAAACCAACGTCTGTTGACTAGATCATTTTTAAAAGCAACGGATATAGGTTACCATGTGGATAAAGGTGAACTACCATTATATTCAGTTTCAGAGAGCCAGTATAGCTAGATACCAGTTTTCTTCTGTTGATATGATGTCCTCTTGCTTAGATTATACATGTACATAGGCAATTGGTGTATTCTTATATAGTCAGTATGGGAGACATGTACTTTGCCTGTAATGCCCACTGTCAGATTGTGTGTTCCTACACCAACTACAAGCTGTGCCAAAACGTTAACCTTTTCATCATGCAGAGGTTACCTGAAATATCTGGCTGTACACATGAATCTACTGTGATGGGAAACACCACACTTTAGTATGGGTAATATCCGGCCTGTAATCCCCAATGTCAGACAGTGTGTTCTACTGGCACTGCCCATTGGACAAGGGTCACTGCTCTAGCCACATGCTCATCTCCTCAGCATGCAGAATTACACCCTGTAGGGTAGGACTGATGTCCCACCACAGATTAACTCACACATTATATATAATATATGGAAATCAAAGCATGTACATCAAAAGGTAAAATCGTTGTGTAGGCAATAAAACAATCTGTGTGTTTGATAATAGTATATGTCAAGAAGAAAACCAAACTTTGGATAACTTTTGTGCTGTAGTCAACAAAGTAGTTATTTATTTTATTTACTAACCAGAATGGTCTACAAATGCTAAAATCTTGAATTATGGTAATGCCCAAAATCTACATTAAGTTGTGCAGAATGTGCAATGATTACGTCCTAGTCATAAAGAACTTAATTCTATTATTGGAAAATACAGGACCTGGTTTAAACTCAACCATGACCCACAATCCACATCATGCGGTATAGTATGCTATATAGAACGTCTCTTTAATGCTATTATTGATCCTAAGCCACTTAATTTATGAGAGTTACAAAAGAGATTATGGCAAAATTGTGAAGAGCTAGCCAGCTTAAGAAAAAAGAGGAGGATCTGGAGGGTTTAAAATTTGATTCTGCTAGTCTCGCATGTAGCTTTAAAGGCCAAACCGCAGCCTGCAATTCTTTTCAAATTTATGAAATTTAAAAAAATACATAACTATAAAAATATAAAACTTGTGGCAAGCCAGGAAATACCAGCTTAAAAAGTTGAATAACATAAATCATGATATATTATAAAAAAAGTAGAATAAATGATATATTACAGAAAACAAAAATAAAGTATTTAAAGTCCTAGAAATGAATGCTCTGTAAATAAGAAGGTTGGGTATGGTATGGTCTTGTTGACCCCAGATGGCTTTTGTCCTGTTAGAAGCCTATCAAAATTCATAGCTTTCTGCAGCCATATTACATGCCCCTTTCTGTGGGCTCTGCAGCAAATGAAACTCATCTTTTCTGGGGCAGTGGACTTCACAGTGTCAAGAGATGTCAACTTTGCATCAGCACAATCCTGCTATGTTATGTACCGAGACTGCACCAGCAAGGACGTCATTTGTATTCTACTAAATGCTCTCAATAAGTCAAGAAACAGGAGACACTGGTAGGTACCATCTAGGAGACACTGGTGGGTTACCGTACCCAGGAAAAAGTCTTAGCATGATAGAGAGGTCTTATTACATAAGCTTGTTTGAGGGTACATGGACTTACTTTCTTAAATCAACATGCAAACAATCTGTGGGGAAAGGTTGTGTTTTTGTACACACAGCTTCCGTGAGTGAATAAGTTAATTTCAAGTTCTCCCAATGTTTCATCCTAGCCTTTTGCTTTTTCCTCTTAGAAAAAGGAACCAAGCCCATGAACCAAGGAAACAGATTGGTGTGGCCTAAAATGAGACTCAAACTTTAAGCTGTACTGTCACTTTAATTGCAGGGAAAGACTTGAATTCTCCTCAATCAATCCTGAATGTACTTCTACCAGAAGACTTCCTGCCTGTAGTGATTGAATAAGACACCTGGCAAGTTTCCAGCATGGCCTCAACCCACAAGCCAGTTTTACTCACTATGAATATAAAGCATCTGTCCCTACAACTAGGTGTGTCTGCACTAAACAGGTCTTTGCCATATCAAATGATATTTGTAAAGTCAACTCTATAAAGGCCACACCAATTCATTTCTTTGATTTGTTTACATTTTAAAGTGAAGAATCTAAATCTTGAATTTGAATGCACAATTTATTCACTCCCACTAGTCCCAGGTGAAACTGTGTTTCCCTCAGACTTTGTTTTCATACTGATATTCCTCTTTAGCATTGTTTGCCTAAATTGAGACCAACCAAATTGAATCAGTGTGGCCTAATATGATTACTTAAGGTATTTCATTTCTACACAACATTTGTTCCTGCCCATTGCAGTAGTCAGACTGATATATGGGTCACGGCTAACTTCCTAGGTCAACCAATCAGTGCACATTCCCATGGCTGTTAGCCAGATACCCCTGAAAATGAAACAGTTGCAGTTTGTGTTAACCTAAGGTCTGCCATGTCCATTGATTTAACATGCTGTGTGTAAGTGTCACACAGTTTTGGGGTTGAATTTCAAACTTATCCAAATCTGAACTTTTCCTGGTACAGTAGATGCCAGTTGATTGCACAACGGATTAATGCACACTTCTGTTAACTGCATTGAATTCCAAAATCCAAACCAGTGTGGTCCAGCTGGATAACGTTGCATTATTGCACAAACCGGATAATTGCACGAAATATGTTGGCAAATAGGCTGCGCAATTAAATAGCTCCTACAGTATTTCCATATGATCTGTACAATTTTTGACACATATGGAAATTTTCAACAAACTACTGACAAACAATTCCTAGGCATGAAATAGTGACACCAGCAACCTGATAGTCAATCTACAAACAGATATTGACTCTGACAATTCTGATTGAAAGCTCAGCCTTGCTGTTAGCCTTGAACTGGAGACAAATTGTCTGTCGTTGTCTCATTTCAGCTGATAGCTGGCACATCATGCCACTGGTTATGTGATTTTACTATCAAATTTATTTCTGCTTGTCAACCAAAACATGGCGGGATATTGAACTTGCCCACAATCACATCATTCGGTTTCAGCTCAGCACATGTTTTTCTTAGGTCTGATACTTTGCCAGAAAAATAACATTTCCACTCATTTCTGTACTAATTACTTAATACGTATGGATCTATGCACACGGGAAAGGTTAAATATTTTGCATCTGCCCCATAATATCATGCTGTATCTACATGTACCACCTGTTTTTCTGATTTAATCCTGTGGTCACAGAGCTGTGCAGTGTTGCCACAACTGATTTGTGAAGTACTCTGTATTTGTCCTTATGGCCATGGAGAGCATCCCTTGAGCAGTTTCAGTGTCATCTTCACTACTGAGATGTACCATTCTTACAAATGCATTTATATTCAAAAGTATAGTATGATATGTTAAGTCTGTGATCAAAGATGTTTTAAATGTTTTCTTAGCTTTGTAGTGGCCCAGCATGCATATCTGTATAACATGTGTCTTAGCACAAGAAATGATTTGAAAATCTGAAATGCAAACAAGTTATGACAACACAAGAGCAGCTCTGAGACCACAGTGATATGAGAAAGACGGCATACTATAGTATAGTATAGTATGATACAGTCTGTGATCAAAGATGTTTTAATGTTTTCTTAGCTCTGTAGTGGCCTGGCATGCATATCTGTATAACATGTGTCTTAGCGCAAGAAATGATTTGAAAATCCGAAATGCAAACAAGTTATGACAACACTGGAGCAGCTCAGAGACCACAGTGATATGAGAAAGACAGATGTTCAGATGGCAGACTGGGAGTGAATGATGACTGACTACAAAAGGGGAGTGTTCCCAGCCTTATGTGCTGTCCTGTACAGAGCAGGATTTCCTTATGCGAGCATTAAGATAACCTAAGATGTAAGCATGCATTCTTCATCTATATAAGAAGACCTTTCTCATTTCGGAAACATGCAAACTGATGAAGTCATGCTATATCACACACAATTGTATTTCTATTATGTGTCTAAATGTGTCTACACCATATTTTGTCCCAATAAAACTTCATTCATTGTCAATGTCAAAGGAGAACTATGGCAGAACGAAACAGTAATGTTCCAAAGTTCTAATTATATTCAGCCACTATGACCATCTAATTTACAAGACAATCAGAAGTACCATTAGAACATGCTTTAATTCAGATAATATACCTTCTTTGTCAAGGTGTGCTGCAAAGTCATTCCTCATTATCAATGGTTCATTGTGTATTAATTTACCACTAATGTCCCTTAACATGAATAATAGAACAACTTTAATTCACCCCATCCCCAAGTGACGAAAATGCTTCAATCTTATTTAAGGTTTTCAGATCGGGTGCTTGTACAAAAGACTACTGTAACAGTACTGTAAATCTCAAATTTTCACAGTGCTTTTATTCCCAGTGACCTCTTCACCACAAAAATGCGCTTTTAATGTATTGCCACTGTCCTGAAGTATTGGTTCAACCAAGAGTTTCATACAAGATAAAATAAAATAATAGACAAAAGTAAACGCATTTAGTGAATACATAAACTTGTGCAGTCACAGCGTCATACAATTTTGCTATCATAAGATTTTCAAGGAGGCAATGAGAGAATCGATTGTCAACTGTGATCTATCAGTCTATGTCAACGTTTTATTTCCATCCAAAGACAGGTGAATTTTGTATGGCAACTGTCCTCAATTTGATGTCACAAGCTATTCTACCACATATGTGAAAGGGGATTATTCATAAGAAAGAACATGAGGCAGGAACAATGGCAGCTGTGCTCATACAGAAAGGGAAACCATAAGGCATATCTCAGATGATATATTCACAGCCTATAGAGACAGATGTTTGTAAAAGAAGAATTTACAATCAAACCATCCATTCTACTATAGAGTACTAATAAACTGCCAGCTATGATAAAGAAAAAGTGAACAGACCTGTTCAATTGCCTACTTTTTTCCATAAAATCAATCAAAGCTCTTCTTAGTTTGGGATTTACCGCAGCAAAATGGCTGCAAGCAGAACATTAATTACAATTTATCTACAAATTACAGATCAATTTATATTCAAAACCAATATATCACCATTTATCTTGTCATAGGATATCTGATTTGATATGCAACCAAAACAAGATACAGCAAAATGCAGCTATTTATTTTAACCATGGAGCAGGTATTCGAGTGCTTAATAATTGTTTACATCACATATTTACATGTATACTAGATTAGACACATAATTCTATAAGTGGTTTGAAGTTGGGAATGATCTTGTCAAATAATTGCTGAAAATACACTTACAACACTCTCAGCTAAAAGTTTTCTCTACAAAACATTATTTAGAAATATACCCATGATAGATCTATCCATAAAAGCCCAGTCTTTGCCATATTGGAAACTATCCCTGGAATGGAAAAGCAAATTATTCTATCACTTCACATTCCTTCAGTGCTTGGAGCATGTTGCCATTACTGTGCTGCTGATGAGGCATTGTTAATGTACGAGGTCATCAAGTCAACCGCTTCCCTAAAAGTGTCGGCATGCGAGAGGTTGGGCGGTGACGCATTTTCTCTCCAATATTCCTCCCATCATGGTAAGGTCCTGCCACTTCAGTGTTCTGGGCACTGTTTGGTAAGGGTAATTTGGTCCCAGGATGATTACACATGACAGGCTTTAACTACCCCCATAGAAGTGCATATGCTGCACAGAAAATTACTTCAGTCATGCTTCTCAAACACTATATGGTTAATACACTATCATTATCCCAATTCTGAAACACATTTTCTGACTGACGTAAGAATTAAAGGTCTTTTCAGTTCTTAATAGATAGACAAATTCCTTTAAATTGTTTGCTTTGGATTAACCCCCTTCAGCTAAGGTTACAAACATAGGTAATTTGTGGTGGCTACACAGTAAAGTAGCAGGGGTAAGGTTAATAGCAGAAAATAGATGATGTAGTTATAATATAAGGCTGTATGTTATAGTAGTTATAGTACTAATACAATTAACGGTAAGCTTTCCTCTCTTACCAAATGCTACCAGGTTTTGTAACTCAAAATGGAGCACTCTCTCCTTCCTTCAGATTGTGGACAGCAAGTTTAAACAAACTAAACTTTAAGTACATTATCTTTATCTTACACAGATTACGGACAGCAAATGTAAATAAACTATACTCAACATTATCTATATTTTACACCATCATCAGAGCCCAGGGCCACTGCATTTTTCACCCAGGAGTTCCCAACTGGACTATGCACAGCATATTTTCCCATGTGTGAAAGTCAGTAGTAGTTCCTCCCCCTCTACTGCCCATACATTTGTATTATCACTTCAGCCTGTTCCACACTGTGCCTATTGTGGTGCCATCTTATCGCAGGGCTCAAAATAAAATTCAGGAGAAGAAAACATTTTGGTGTACAACAAAAAGTAGAATGTCAACAACTCTAGTATTTTTTTGCCTCTCTTCAGAACTTGAATCTGAAATGCTAAAGCTAGTTTCAAAATCTAAACAAGTAAAACAACAACAGTGTCATTATTTTCTGACACTTGAAATGTCAAGAATATGCTGTATACTAGTGTACTCTAGTGCCTGACCATATACAATATCTAGGTGCACTGGTGCACAGTCAAAAATTGGGCATGCAGCTCCAATTTCGGATGCACAAAAGTGTGAATTTCCAGCCCTGGTGCCTATTGTTGTGGCACCTTATCGTTACCACCAATTTGCATGATTCTCAGCAGGGTGAGGCTGTTTCCAACCGATAATAGACTTGATCCATAATTTATCTCCGCACCAATACTGCCCACCAGAGTATACGTGCGTCGTTTGATTTGATTTGGATTGTAAAAATTAAAGACACACGGAGAGAAATTCAGCAGAGAACCTAAGTGTGGGTCTTTTAACTACGCTTCGAATAATCAGTGTTGAAATGTTTAGAATCTGAAGTTACACGCACTTCTGTTGCTAGAGAGAAGAGCGTGAAATTGGGTCATTTTTTCATATTTTGTCATCCCGAACTCATCTGGAGCGGGGAATATTGCGGCGCGATAGCATCAATCAGATCACCCCTGCACCGCGGCACCTCATTTCACAGTCTCCGCACGCACAAACTTGGCGATATGGAAAATGAAAAGGAAAGCAGATGTAATGCCTGGGAATTTTATGGGCCTGTGTTTTGTTTTCAATTTCCTGATGTCGGATATAAAATAGCGCAGCAGTTGTAATTTAGCTTTCTCTCTCCATGTAGCAAATGAAGCAATAAAGCTGATTAGCTGGCTACGTTTCAGATAGATTGCACAATGAAATCAAACTCTCTTTCTATCCAACACTAACTCTGGGTTAGATTCTCCCATGTTCAGAAACCTATTCTAGTAATTTCTACAGAAATGAGCCATTTGGTGGCCATCCTATGAGAAATCCAGCTGGCCGGAGCAGAAGAAAACGTTCCGCTATTGTTTGACGTTTTGAAAGCAGCGTGCCAACTGATAAAGAAAACAAACAATAGCCTTTCTCCCCACCCACCGGTCCCAGACTACCTCCTTCTGTTTGAGATAAGGCGTGAGTAAAGAAGGCGGGACAATTCCAGATCTCCTCTACATTGTTTATCAATTAGCGGCTTAAGCAAATTAGCGAGTCCTTGACAACGTGTGGCCGGTAGCTGCCTGTGGTCTGCAGGAGAAAGTGAGGACAGAGCGCCGCCGCTCTGCAAGCTCAACCTCGGACTTCAAATTACACCAGAAAATGGGCATCATATCGACTAATTTGACAGTATGAGTTACGAGGTACCAGCGTGAGCAAGCATAATCGACCGCCTGTGAGGAAACGACTTTGTTTATAGCGGTAGATTCCTGACTCCGGGAGGGATAGAGAGGACCTGTGTTTTCTGCTCGTGAAAGTGGCTGGAAAAAGGCCAACTTACAAATGTCACCAGGCGGTCGTATTCTATTCAGCCAGCCGTAAAAAAAAAACTCCATAAATTTTGCATTTCTTCGCCAGATATTGGATTTCTGCAGGTCCAGCCAGCAACGGGACCCGTGTGAAATCTGGGGGTCTGTTTTTGGTAGAAATCCTGCGGAAAGTTGCGGAAAGCGGCAGGAGTTTCTGAGCCCCGCGCGCCGAAAATCGTCGTATGACGCCGCTCTGGGGCCCGACCTGACGTAAACCGTTACTTCAAGCGTCGCCGTTACGTTTGGTACGTGACGCCACGTCCGTCGCACCTTGTCAGCGGGATTTCTGGCGTGAAATTCATCTAACACAGCCTTCTCAACACATTGTGCGAAGAAACATGAGCTAACAGTGTGAAGAAAGCGCCCGGCACCTACCTGATCGAGTCTTTGTCGATGTTCTGCGACAACTTTTTGAACAGGACCTCGTTCTCGCCCTTCTTCACGTTGACAAGAACGGAACGCCGCACCTCTGCGCGATCCAGGTACACCGTGACGTGCTCCACGTTCATAGCCGTGATATCATAGTGCTTCACCTGCACGGAGGCCGGCCTGGCGTCGATTTTGGACAGCTCCCCGTCCAGGGTAGCCAGAGTGGCGTTCGCAGTGTCCGCCATTTTCCCCTGTTCGATCCCGTTAGGCGAGCTGGTCTCGTTCCCGGGACACGCCGCGCGCACCCCTGGGCACGTGACGTAAACACGCACGGCCACGCCCCTCTGCTCAGGTGTAATGGTAGTGTACGTGCACGTGCAGGTACGCCAGGTAGACACAGGAGAGCCGTCGACACGCCTTGCCTTCATGCTAACCTTTCTCCCCACATCTCCACATGCCTAGGAGCCCAACCTTGCGTCTGAAGTAATCGCACAGACTGTGACTCCTTCGTGAACAGGTGGCCAAACGCTTTCCCAGTTCAGCTGTGAAATTGCACGGCAGGGGCAGAATACTGAATCAGATACAAACTGCAGCACAGTACCGAAATAAAAATATGTCACCTCTCCCGAAAATCACCCGCCAGAAGCCCTCCCACTCGCCGCTGAATTTTAAACCAGTCGCCGCCCCTCTGGAATACTCCTGTGTAGTCGCCACTATTAGGTGCGGAATGACAGCGTTAGGGGTGGGTGTCGCTCTCAATCACCGCTATAAAGGACAACCACTGGCAACCGTCCCTACGGACGCTCCTCAATTAAGATACCGCATGTGAATATTACTCGTCAACAAAGGAACGATTTAACAGCGATAAAAGCCACAACATGACGGCCGAGATCCTATCTTGGGGTCCCCCTTGAAGAAGCAGCTTGAAGAAGACGTGCGAGAGGATACTTTAGTACTAGTACTCAGTAATACGCAAAAACTAGCTAGCTGCTACAGATGTTTTTATGTCCACGCAAAGCAAAACAGTTTGTCTGATGGTTTCTCCAGGCCGAGGATTGGCTCTGGAAACTGTTGCCTCTTGGCGCCGGGTGGAAATTCCACGGCGCATTTTACGGCTATTTGCGCGGTTTGTTGCCAACTTGCATTACCATCTGCCGCGAGATTGTGATCAGATGATCCTGATGTTGAGTTTTAGGATTTCCACCTTGACGGTCGGAAGTACTAGTTTAAGTGTTATGTACCGAGATAAAGCTGACAATCCTGGTGTAGCGTTCACTGCCATGGGAGAAAGAGAGGGAGAGAGGGGGAGAGAGAGAGAAGGGGGAGAATGAGAGCGCGTTATGCACTTCATGTATCAGATAATCGTCCAGTTGAGTTTCATTGTCTTTTCTCTCTCCGATTTATAGCGAGCATTCAGAGCTGTGCGTCAAAGTCGAGCTGTCTATGCTCTAAATCCCGCTAACAGAGTCCACAGGGAGAAGACATCGTAACAGAGAATCCCGGTAATTACTACAAGCTGGAATAACAACCTGCAGAGCCCGCGGGAAGCCGGCGTGTGGAGGATTGTGTGGGTGTAATGAGACCGACAGGAGTGAGCTGTCGTCTTGAAGAAGCTCAAGACGCCGCAGGACAACCTCCTGTGGGACACCCGCACGATTCAAACAAACTACCTAGGCTGCAAACTTCTCAAAAAAGTTAGGGAATCCTAACTACGATAAAACTGTGAAGGCTACTTTTGAAATCATGAGTTTGACCGTCGTCACTTAGGATTGAACCTGAGGACTTAGACTTGCAATGGTATCATCAAGCTGTACTCCGACTTCTCGCTTATTCCTGACATTGTGAATTTTTTTGTGATGACGAAAACTACGAAAATACGTCGCGAGCGAGGCCAGCATTTTCCATGACATGACCATATGGGGGTCCGTTTGGAGTGAAAGTTTGCCACGCACAGTAAGGTGAATGGACCACTACTTTAATCTTTTCAATCACTTTTGAGAGTTTGAGAGAATTTGACGCATCCATTAGTAGTGTTCGCGGCCCCCGTTAAACATTGGTGAAGTGGAGAATGGACCGTTATCTCCAAGAAGATGTTGAGGGAGGCCAAATCGCGACGTTTTCCCAATTGTGCCACCTGCTTGACACAAAAGGCAGCTAGCCTCCCCGACATCTGCTTAGAAATGACTGGACCGCTACCTCTATCTTCTAACTGGCTCTGACGCACACGCAGGTGTAGACCGGAAACATGCATGATGATAAATTGCCAGTTTTCCTGTTACAGAGAAGTTGTGGTTCTGGATGATCCATCATTCCAACTGTCCGGATTCCAGTTACGGTTTCCACATCACGACTTGGCAGCTACGATGTTGTTTTGTCGGCTTAGCGCAAAGCTGCCGCCGATTCCCTTTAAAATGTTTATAGCTTTCCATACGCTTCGGTTCTTGGGGGAAGGATTTACTAGTATGTCGTTGGTCCCAGTATGATTACACAGGCTTTAACTACCTCCATAGAAGTGCATATGCTGCACAGAAAATTACTTCAGTCATGCTTTTCCAACACTTTATGGTTAATACACTGTGATTATCTCAATTCTGAAACATATTTTGTATATCGCTGGTCTTTGTACAGTTGTTTGTGCTGTGCGTTCCAAGCAAATGTAAGGACTTGTCTCGGTGTTTTACACCTACCTGTTTTTGCAACAGTACTAAATGTAGCAGGAACAGGTGCGAAACAAAGAATAAGTCGGATCTTACACTTCCTTGAAGATTATGGCTGGCAAAACGATTCATCCGATGTCTGATTACTTGTAGATAAAACTGAATAGACCATTATTTTCTGCCCCGCACCGCCCCCATCATACGTCGTCGTCAGCGTTTTTTGATGGATGAATTTTCTCAAACCTAATGTATTGATTCGTCATCAACATGAAAAATGACGTCACTGCAAAACAAATCTCCATGTGATATATCACGGAAAAGTATGGTATCAATCTTTGTTGGTTCCATGGGAAAAGATCGCCCTGAGATTGTGTGAAAAATGGCGCCCGACCCCGGTGTCACAATTATTCATTCTTCCTACAAACCACAGCTGTGGCCTGCACGCCTCCAAACCATTCAAATCACGAAACAACACGAAGCTGATTACCTTCGCCAAAATGTCATGCTTTTGGCAAGAGTGAGAGCGACAGTGTGTGTGAGCAAGATATAACTCTAGTACTAGTAGTGTGGATTGGTAAGATTTGTGGCCCTCTGGCTGCTTGTTTTAGTACTGCAGCCAGTATCTTTTGAGTGAATATGTTTGAATCCAAGTTGTTCTCCCATCCATCTTCGGTCCTTGTGCCAGCTCTTTGCTCTGAAAAATCCGAGAAACAATGAAATAACTTGACGTATCCTAGATCTACCTTTGTACCTTTGTAACATTGTACTTCCGTTTTTATCCCGTTTTGCCATGTTTTAATCTCCAAACAGATCTATCTGAGGCAAGGCAGTACTAGTATCCAATGGGCCAACCAGTATCCAACAGGCCACCGGAGTTGGATACTGGTTGGCCCTTGCTATACTGCCTTGCCGCCGAGAGATATGTTTGGATGCTTCATTTGATGCCTGTGTGCTCCGTTTCTGTGTGGCACGTTTGATATGACTATCTCTGTTACCGAAATCATAATATCGATATGATCCATGCATATTCAATTCGGTCGGACTGATTTTTTCGGAATCTTGATGACAATTCCATTGCTAATCTAATATCAAATTCATTATGCGGTACATTTATTTCGCGGAAAAAGAATATTTCGTTAACTGCCCACAGAGTCCCAGTGCTGCGATGAATTTTGATACATTCATTATTCACACATCACTTAATCCACGCTCATGAAGAAAATGACAATTAACGTTATATTATCTATCCAATTTACGAATTTTCAATCCTTGCAAGAGCACCTTCTTATTGCTGTTGAAATTGATGTTGATCCTTAGTCTGTTTTTCACATCGCATAAAATCTGAGTTTAGAAATGATTTTCAGGCCATTGCTAATGTAGTAGAATGTATCAAGTAGACACGCAGCCATTCCATTCATTGCTTAGCAATAAAATGGTTTTAAACCGCCACAAACCGCATTAATCTTTTACGGCACTATGGATGAAGCGAGTCTTGCCAGCAGTAGTGTTTGGGTTCGCGTTCGTTTGTCCGTCATTTAACGACGCCAATTCCCCGCTCCTGCAATCAACGGGGGATTCTGAAAATTCACAGGATAATTTCAGGGTGATCGATTCGTGATCCGACCATAGAGGGTGATCCCGAGGGATCAGGAAGGATCCCGGCTCTGATCGGGCGAGAAATCCGTAAATGTAGCGATGAAAACTGATCCGCACTCATCCAGAATGCCTTTACCTTTCCCGGTTTGGAGATATGTTTATGACCCGTTCACCATATACGGCAGAGAACTGTTTATGACCCATACATGGCAAGACGGCTGTTTGAAATCAGCCATATTCGGGCAGCAGTAAAATCTGACGAGGCATTTCGGTCCCGCGCGAAATCCCATTTCATGCTACAGGCGCCATTTGGCATATTGGCAAGAAAACATCGCCTTACGGGGAGGGATGACGGAGGGCCTCACAAACAAATATTCATTAAAAAGGCGTAATAAAACTATTATAAACACGTTTCGAACATTTACAGGTCGACACGTGAAAATTTATCTACTGTTGACAATATTGAAGGTGGTTTGTAGGAAAAAGGAAGCAAGGGAAATGTAAAGAATTAGCATCGCATCATCTGCTTTGAGATTGCCATCATACACTCATCCATGCACCTCTAAAATATTCCCAGTATGCACATTTTCGTGTGACTGGAAGGGAACCCAGTCGGGCGAACGGAGCTAATCTGCGCCTCACCCAGCCAGCCTGCCCACGTCAGGAGCTGTTCAGAGCTTCAACACGACTTCGGAACGTCCTGTTGGGATCACTGAGCTTCGTGTTCCTCCGGGGCAGATCATGCCTTTTCGGTGAGGCGGATTGTAGAGAGACTTACTAGTACTAGGAAACATGGAGTCGCAAAAACAACGGGCCCCCGACCGAAACCTCTGCATGGAGAGTAACCGGAGTAGGGTTTGTCAGGACAAATAAGCTCCTTTCTCACAAGTGCAGACCAAGAGGAAACATGAACATCGAAGGCGGTTTAAGAAATGCCGCAGCTAACAAGCATGACAAATATTTAGAAAATATGCTGAAATATCTGTATAGTAAGTGTTTTTGTAAACTTTTCTTTTTTTGTGACCAGTGCTTAGCCAAATGGGGCAAAATATGCACATGTGGTATAGCTGTAGGTATCCATTTATGATTCAATTATTCAATAGAATACCAGAGGTGCGTGAGAACAGATGCCGCGGGTGTTCCGAGGGTCCGGCTGGGGACAAGCGGAGCCACTTCCTTTCGGGCAGATCTTTCCTCATGGGCAGTGATATGCACTTAAGTGTGTGTGCAGGCGTCAGGAGCGTCAGCAACAACTTCACCCTAGTGCGCAAGTGCCTGCGGTCCTTTCATCACACTCACAGCTTATATAACGTAAACCCAACACTACGAGCACCCATCGTCAGAGATGAAGGCAGAAATCCATTACAGACGGGCACTAAGGAATGTAGGGATCACTGAAGACATCCTTCTGGGCATATTTTTCCTGGCAGTGACAGGGGCTTACATGCGAAATGACTTTTTTCAGGAGCGAAATGTCTGCAACAAATTCATTCTCTGGTGCGGAGTGTCTGTGGTCCCTTCATCAAAGCTTATGTAACGTAAACCCAAGACTAGGAGCGCCTATCTTCCGAGATATTCTACATCAAGGCTTACAAATCCATCCCGGAGGTTCACCAAGGTGTGGATCTCATCTTGTGACAAGCAGCACTAAGCCAATGTCACCTTTCCTCAAAGTCTCTATCAAATCAAACAAGTTCCTTCCTGAAGGCCCTCAGCATCTTTATCATCATCTTAAGGAACCTCTTATTAACAGCGTCTTACGTCATTTCCGACCTTCACGGTGCAGCCAATTATCTGTGCCGCAATTTCTGAGGAATAGTCAATCTTGTCCTTCTATCTACTAAGCCTCCCTGGAAGACATGAGAACACAAAAACATTCTGTAAAATGTCATCAAGAAAAATAGACTCATCCCAGAGAGCCCTGAGATGATGATCTTTGGGGAACTGGGAGTCAGAAGCTGACGTCAAAACCGACCTTCGGTGTGTTCGGAAGTCAATTATAGAGGAGCAACTTCCCGTCGACTCCTGGCGGCAGATATGGTCAGCACGGGCGGGAGAGCAACAAGGGCACACCTGCCGAGATACCTGACAGGTAAAGGTGAGCTACAGAGCAGAACGTTGCCATTAGAACAAGGGCACACCTGCCGAGATACCTGACAGGTAAAGGTGAGCTACAGAGCAAAACATTGCCATGGCAACCATGGTACACCTGCAGAGATACCTGACAGGTAAAGGTGAGCTACAGAACAGAACGTTGCCATTACAACAAGGGCACACCTGCCGAGAAACCTGACAGGTAAAGGTGAGCTACAGAACAGAACGTTGCCATTACAACAAGGGCACAAATGCCGAGATAACTGACAGGTAAAGGTGAGCTACAGAACGGACCGTTACCATGACAACAAGGGCACAAATGCCGAGATAACTGACAGGTAAAGGTGAGCTACTGGAGAACAAACCCTGTTACCATGACAACAAGGTCATACCTGTGGGGCTTCCTGCCAGGTAAAGGAGAGCTGTAATCACAGAACAAATCCTGTTACCATGACAACAAGGTCACACCCGTTGGGCTACCTGCCAGGTAAAGGAGAGCTGTAATCATAGAACAGATCCTGTTACCATGACAACAAGGTCACACCTGCTTTAATCACAGGTGAACAGGTTGAGATCCAGGCTTAGATAGGCTGGGACACACGGGGCAGATGGACAGGAGCCCAGAGGGCCACATCAGCCTGAGTTACTGTGATAAGATTCTCAGGAAAACGAATACAAGCCATAGATCAATACGATGACTTTGAGGAATTAACACTGGTAACATTATTGTGATTACACCAGCCCTTAGAGCCAATGTCAATGGCACCTGACACTGACCTTTGTATGGTATATCAGTATTTCATGCATCCCATAAGTCATGTACGGAATGGCCGTCAAGCCATCTGACCTATCCGGCTTGCCCTCGCAGTTTTGAGGCAGCCTCCATAAAAACCAACTGCAACATTACAGCAATTTTAGGCCACATTAATACATTTCCTTGGTTATTTGACATTTCAAAGTACTAGTAAATACACTGCAAGAGGCCAAGATGAAAGCACAGAGCCGTTGGTCTGAGCTCGAGGAAAATTAGATCTGACAGATTCTGACTACATTTGAACTGAAACATGAATCTGTCCCTAGATATGACAGTTTCCATAGGTTACAATCTGTTCCATACTTAACAAGAATACCTTAACATCATTTAACGGTAAATTCCAAGTATTATCATACCTGAGACCGCTTATAATTATATGAACAATCTTTAAGCTCAACTCCTCTATGGAATTTTGCCACATAATTTTTTATCTGCCAGGTTTGCTATTCCATACTCCCAGCCATGTCTCTGTCCTGGGGGCGTTGTGGGTAAGTAACGGGCCACTGGGAATACGGTTTGCTTACGATGCAAATTCCTGCCTGTTTAATGCGATGCCAATAGTGATTACGGGTTGGCATTATGTACGGGTGGGATTCTGCCAAATGGCGCGTGCACACGGGCTAACGCTGCGTGATGTGCGGGGGAAATACATTACCTGCCAGCGCACAATGTTGTTAACATACTGGCACATTTCTAACATACTGGCAGTTGACATGTGTCCTTTAGAGGTACACTTCAGTCATCTGTTAGAGCTCATCATTAATGTCAAAGCAGATCCTACTATCATATGGCATAATTAAGAAGTAGAAGTAGACTGGCCAAGGAGTGTAGTCAGCCAAGAGGTGTAAATTTTCCCAGTAGCCAAACACACTCCTAGGCTGGCTTCATTCCTCTGGCAGCTTTTGATACTATCTTATGCTACCCTAGGATCTGCTTGGAGATTACTCATCATCACAGCATTTTGTTCACACAAACCAAGGAGGTTATGTGTCTGTCTACATAACCTCCTTGCACAAACAAAGGACATCTCTATATCAAATCCAAGCTCAAATAAACCTGCAGTTTAAAGCATTATTCTACATTACGTGGCGAGCTTACACAATATTACATACAACTGTGCAACGCGGTTGCCTTCCAGTGACATTTTCCGATTCAGAAATGTCATGTGGGATACCTGTGGCACGCTTCACTTGTCACAGATAACATTTCCAGCTCGTCCTCATCTAAATTGTGACTGAATATGACATTAAATACCGCCGCACAACATTTGGTTGACATCGTGTGACATTCAGTAATTCATAAATGTCATTTAGGTGAGCGTTGGTCATGCTAAAAAGACAGATGTTTTGCATTGTTGAGACACAACCCAGACTCAATATATCGTCATACATATATTCGTGAGTAACAAAACTGATCTCTTAAAAGGTTGCACATCATACAACATACTGAGACAGAACAATGTTTTTGACAATCTTCCACATTCTATAATTGCCAGATGTCCTTTGGGCAATGGTTGGTTATAATTCACTTCAGTCCCCATACTGAGCTCTTCTGCATACATGTACAACTGACATCTAAAGCATCACAATCATGTTAAGTGACAGGCTCTAATGATTTATACCTCTGACCACACAATGCTGTTGACTCACTGTCACATTTATCAATTTAGAAATGTTGTCTAGCTGGCTGACGCTGCAATGTCTGACCAGAGAGTGTTTCCATGGCATTCTGAATGATGAATATCCAAATCAGTACTGTAGATCAGAATATATTCTATAGCATTCAGCATTCTACAGCATTCCAAAGTTTATTCCTCAGTAAATTTTGAGGGGAAAACAGTTTTTCATAATGGTTGAACTTTGTAGGTCAAACAATTCTGTAGTGCAGTAGAAAAACAAAACACTCGCAGGGTCATGATTTCACAGTAACTGATCGACAAAAAAAATGTAAAAATGAAACCGTCATGAACATTGTACACAATTTACATTACACAGTTAATAGGAAACAATGGATTACCTCAGTACATACTGTAACTGACATGTGGCAACCATATGCATGATATTGATGTTGTGCAGATGTTGAGTGATGATGACAACAATTTCTATACAATGTTGATGTCCAAAGCACGACAGGGTCTACCACATAGGTACAACATGCATAAGGGAACATGATAGACTGTGTGTGTGTACTACATCACAGACAAATGAGGAAGGAAAGAACAACTCTTCAGACAACAGAACTGATAAATGTGTAGTACTAGTATGTACATCTCAAGATTAAATATCCATGTCATGCAACAATGTCGCATTACATACATGTATAACTAATATTCAGCAGTTTCATCAAATATAATAGCATTTATACATCATTTTGTACTTTTCAGTTTAGCATGGCTCCAAATAAACTTAATCATAAATGTGTCATCACATCATTTCAAACAAAATATGCCCATTATACAATACCAACTATTATGTATCATATTACAATACAACCTTGAAATGACAGCCAAGGTCATAGAGTGGATCAAAGAGGCTGTTAGGCTTCAGAGATCTAATTTGGATTTAGTCATGAACAAAGATAGGGGAATATTAGACTCGGCCATGTATGGGATTACATCTTCACAATTAAAGCAGTGTCTCACATGGTAATCACAAAGTGCCATCCCAAAAAGATGATGATGAAATCATTCATCTCAATTACCTACGTAGATCTCTCTTTATCAAAGCTTCAATGTATTGCATGGATATATGTTTCTTACAACACAACAGGTCAGGATCAGGAAATCTACTCCAGTCATAACCATGGCTTTATGGTATGTCTCACAAGTAACATAACCACCAAATGTCCTTAAAAAAAAGTTGACTTCGCCAGAGCACCCCACCTAAAAGGACGGTGATGTATTATTTGATTGAAATATCATAAGATTGTCTGCTGTCTCTGGACACATAAATTAAATCACAAATTAAAGAACAAAATGTCCCATCATTCCTTATGCTACCCTACATGTGACATTCACTTTACAGATAACACAGCGATGGTCCAGAAAATGTTCCCCTGCTCTGTCCTACTCCTCTCCTGCAGGCAGGGCGTCTTCTAATCTCCGGATGAACTTAAGACGGATTTCTGTGGTGTTGTCTCCCTTCAAGGCGTCTTGGAGGAATGTCACATCTACTTCCATTTGCACCTGGATGAAAAGTGGGAGAAAAATGGACATTGAGTTGCCTTAGATCTGCTTTTTTGCTTACGTATTCTCAGCTTGGAGCATCATGTTTTGTGTCATGGAAGGAATTCATCTTTAAACCTTCAAGGAACAAAAGTTGTCAAAATAAGAAAGATTTGTGGCTATCTGTGAAATGATGTTTGTTAATGTCGCCGCCATGGGTTATGGATTCCCTTTATGGCTAAATGGTCTGGTAACAACATCCTAGTCAATTTCTGTCTCATAACCTTTTACACAATCCTACTAGAGCCCCCTGAACATTATTCTTGGCCTGATGTTCCTCAAAGCACAATCTACACAGGGTCGTAATGATTCAAGTGATACAAGGTTCCTCTACAGAGACATGACTCCCTTTTATGGCTGCGTATGTTTTGATCTTCATGGATCTAATGATTTTTATGTTGTGAGCCCTGAAATCATCATTTATCATCACACTGTTCCTTGGGCAAAAGGCCAGGTAATATTGATTACAGCGCATTTATTTGTTTATGTGGGCACAGTGTAGATTGATTTTAGACTATCTAGACTCCATGACTTATGTAATAATGACTTTGTTAGAAAATAAAGGTTTGTTCTGTTGGTGCACATGTGAAATTATCCTGTAGATTATGGGTCTTTTTGACATTTAAACAAGAAAACTGGTTCACATATGGTCTATCATTTTGTGTGGCATGACAGCATCTTGTCGGAACCATTACAACTCTACCCTGCAATCAAATGCGCTTGTTAGAAAAGCCTGTGGGTTTTTATGTGAAAATTATTATTCAGGTCATGCTTTTCTTCCTCCCTGTGTTTTTCCTGTGTACTGCGCGAGGGAGCCTTCAACAGACTGACTTGCATGGCTAATGGTAGCCAGTGCTACAAAATCTCTCCGTGTCAAGGGCTGAATAAGACTACTGCCTAGACACATTAACAGTGGAAGGGCTGTTAGAAGTGAAGATTAGTCTAATCTATGTCTATTGGATCAAGGATTCATCTTATAAAACCTCCATGATTGGACACTACAGATGGTGACACTGTTTACAGCTTTGTGTATTTCTAAATTGGCTCATTAGCTTGTATGACCACTGCTTATAATGTGTAATAAAAAAATGAAGAATATGCCATAGTGCATTTATGTCTATGGGGTGCCATCTCTTTTATAGGTGGGCTGAAATCATTTGTTAGTGCAGATAGGAGGGTCAGAGGTCAGAGGTTTTATTTCAGGTTTTATTTTTGTGTCATTCCCTGATGTAATGTAAAGGTCGGATGTGAAAGGCCAGTGTTACAAGGTCAGTCGTAAAACTGAGCTCTGGTTTGTGAAATGGACCACAGGGAATAATGTCATGTTGTTGACAAGTTGACAACACTAGGATACAGTGGGAAAATAGACTCTTGCAATTACAGAATAAATCTAGTCATATCAAGTTATTTTGTGAATCTGTAAAGAATTGTTTAAGGCATCTAATTTAAAGAAAGGTCTAACAGAAGTACTGTAAATGCATTTACGTTCGCAGGGATTTAATTTTGCGGTGGACTTTTCGCGGTGATTTTAAGTTAACGGTAGCACCATGCACCATGCACTGTAGTCTCTTACTGCCATGGAAAAATGTTTGCAGTGGTTTTAAGTTCACGATGAATTGTCCATCGCGAAAACCGTTAACATAAAACGTCCACATTTACAGTATTTTCATCCAATGCCACTGTCAACAGCTGAAAACGTCCATCAATCAATTGTAGTAGAGCATTGTAATTCCCTTTTCTGTAGAACACATAATGGAACCTGTCTCATGGAGTCATTGTCACACTGGTGCGGTCCAGTTCACTTTTCAGTTCAAGAGGATGAACTATCAAAGGCAGTTTTGTTCCGAATCAGTCTGTCTAAATCTAAAAACATCAAGCATTCAGAACTGTACAGTATAATCCCCTCTGATGTAGAACCATGGACAGATAATGGACCCTGTCTACTGGAATCAGGACTTCAGTTCAACAGAGAAGGCTTTGAAAGAACTTGTGAACAAAGTTGCTGTCAAAAGCTGAAGTTGTGTAATGGTGCATTATAATTCCCTTTGCTGTGGAACATTGCTTTGAACAGAATAATGGAAAATGTCAGTAGAAAGCTCCATCAAACTGGAGTGAATGGTTTTGGTTTGTCAGGAAAGCCTTTCTCAGGCAGCTGGCGATGATGGGCAATATCTAGGGTCCCTTTGCTCCGAGAGCTTTTTTTCTTTGTCGACTTCAGTTCAAAGCATGATACTTCATACTGCTCACATAACAACGGTTGAGGATTTCCTTACTGCTTGCACTACAGGGACATATAAAATTTGACTGGATAAAATTTTGAAGCTCATGAAATATAGCTATTATGCCGAATAAGCCTGTAAAAACTACAAACATGGTGCCAAGAAATACATGTACCTGTAAAGAAATGATCAAACTAAAACTCTAAACTTCTAAAGCATTTCCTAATTTCACAATCTCACAGTCTCATAACCAATCAATCAAACAATCAATCAATCAACCAACCAGTCAATCAATCAATCAATCTCCATGACCCTGCCTTACCATCTCTAGAGATCCCCTGAGGACCCCACTCAGTAGGTTGGAGTAGTTCAGGTTCTGATGTCCGTCCGGCAGCTCCACAAACTCCGTCAGTGGGTTGTTATCCACGATCAGTGAGAACTCGTCTCCTGCAGGACTCCAGTTGGCAACGGTCGGGGTGATGCCCAGGAACATCTTAAACCCAACCTGAAGTAAACAAACAAACAAGCACACAAAAAATAAACTCTGTCTGCGGTATGTTATCTACTATCAGCAAGAACCCAACTTGCAGAAAAAATAAGTTGAAAATGGATGCTCACATTCATGCAGTCAAGCTCACTTTGATATTCCCTCTGATGAAAAGTTTGCTGTTGCAAAAACGCCCCCTAGTGGTCAATGTAGATACTACAGCCAAGGGCTATTACAATGTATCTAATATTTTTGCACAATTTCTTCAACTGGTGCCTTGTAACAGAGTGTCACAGAAGGGAAATGTCAAGATCCTTTCCACAGTTGGTATAGGTGAAGTTTTATACTTTCTACTTAATGAAATTTAAGTATTGAAAAGAAAAAAAAACTTTGTTTTCAAAATTTTGTGATGGTTTGTGTACTGAGAAGCTCTAGAGTACACATGCTTGTTAAGAAGACAAATGTTTGTTTATTTGTTTGTTTGTTTTGTACCTTTGCAATCACGTCAGCTGTTTCCCTGAAGTCATGACATCTACCAACAGAGGAGCGGGCCAGGAAGTCTTCTATCAGCCTCACTCCAATGTTGTAACCCCTGAATGAGAAATGTGAACATCAAACTATCAGAACAGGAAGTACAGGAACATAATGATCAAATATTCAAACATGCTAAATATGTATTCAATGCATTTCTGTTTGAACTGTTAAACTTGTTTGTGAGAAGCCCAGATCTCCCTGAAGAAGCCACTTTTCATTGAGGTCATGAGGGAGGAGGTACTTAAGTATACAAGCTTATACTTATAGTTGTTACAACACATTTGGATGTTGTTCATTCGCAATAGCAAAGCGGCTGATATTCAGAAGAAAGAAACATAAGAGGCCAGACCAGCGTTCCCGCCAGGTTCTTGAAAGTATGCGTCCAAATATTTGGGAGGGGCGCATTCTAGGGGGTCCGGGGGCATGCTCCCCCGGGAAAATTTGGATTTTCAAACCCTCTAGAACACAATTTCCTGCAGTTTGAGAGGATAATCATGCACTTGAGATTGGATGTCGGTTGCCTCTTTTGCTCCCATGTTCAGTTATCGACGACCACCCTCTTCATCAAAATACGTTATATTAAAAAAAACTATAAGCACAGGGAATCAGCCTTCCGTGATCTGGCCCGAGTATTATTTGTCCAGACATATCTATATTAAAAGTTTTGGATTTTTGATGCTTCGAAACAGGGCTCTAGCGTGTTCGTCAACCCGTGGAAAAATTCTGCCAATTTTTTTCCGTCATTGAATAAAGAAATGTCTAACGTTACCTCGTGCGATCGATGTTGCGCCCTCCCACATCAAAAATTTTTCCGAGACGATAAAATAATGGCGCCATCACACTTTGTGTTTTTTTTCTATTTTGCCCGATGATTTTAGTCAAATTTTTCGAATCGGTGGGGTTTTACAAGGCCTTGCCGTCATTTTCCACGAGCGTGCGTTTGTTTCCTGCGACCTCAGGTAACCCCATTTTCGGCGTGAAATCTTTGGCTGGATTTCTTTTTAAATAGATCAAGAACGTTATACATTACTTGAGGAGGACGATCTGCTGCCTCTTTGGCAGTGATCAGTGCCGGTGTAGCCTTGAAGCAGTAGCCAGAAAGACGTCCCAACGTGCTGGGCGCTGCGATCGACGGTCCGTCTGGGGAGGGGGGAGTGCCGCGCCATGTGCCACGGAGTGCACAGCCAACTCGATCGACGCTTAACAACAATATTGCGGCCCTTTTCTGCCGCAAATTTTGTCTTTTTGAAACAAAAGAAATTTTGTAAATAAGAAATAAAGTGTATAGTTTTGGATTTTTCACTTATTTACCGAGGACCGTTTTTTTTAGCTTGGATAAATGGGGAAACTTTAATAGTAAATTGTTAGCAGCTAAGGAAGAAACTCAAGTTGCCAGACGACACGGGCGGCTACCAACGTCACGTGCGCTAATACTCGGTAACTTTTGTTTTTTTTCCGGTGACCAATGACAGAGTGTAACATTACATTTATCAAACGCTGATTGGTTATTAAGATGATTCGATTTGGACCTGGTGGCCAATCTAGACTGCTTGGTGCTAGCGGCCTGTTGTCAAAGATACCGACTGCCAATCAACTGCCCACAGCGTGAGAACTTTTGTTGAGATGTGCAGCACTCGCGCAGTTTGTTTGTTCAATACTAGTATTACCCACAAGTAAGTATCATGTTAATATCAGAATATAATATCTGCATAAGATTTTTTCGAGTGTTAAAGAATGCTGACTGTCAGACGTATTTCACGGACTACAAAAAATTACATTGCGCAACGGACGGCTCAGACTGGCGTGTGGCTGGGTGTGTCGTACATGGGTCCGCTAGTTGTAAAACGTACCCCATCCGCCCCATGCCCAGACTACTAGGATGACCGGAAATTGAAGAATTTGAAGTATAAATTGTAAAGGTCCAAAGACGTAAAGACGTATGCCTGGCGGGAACGCTGGGCCAGACTATGCTGTCGATGTGAGGTTTTCATAGACATAGCTTTTATAGAAACAGTTCCTTCTTTCTTTCTTTCTTTCTTTCTTAAGTGCCCACGATCATCATGTAGATCATATAATTGGGATGTCCCTAATACAGTGAGAAACTCACATCTTGTCGAGCTGTTTGTTGACTTCTTCATCGCTCTCGTAGTCCTTAATGAGCTGTGCCACCAAGGCCCCATAGGTAAGGGTAAACAACTCTGCACTCTGGAGGAGAAAAAATTGTCACAATGAAATAAGCCCTCTCACACAGAGGTCAGAACGAATATGCGGCGACAGGAATTCTAGGTAATATGTCAAAGGTAAAGGCCCGAAAAAGAAAACAAAACCCGGCTGGACATTATTATGCAAATCAAAACAATGTTTGAGACAAAGACTGTGTTCTTTTTCAGGGCCTTAACCTTTGACATATTACCTAGAATTGCTGTTGCCGCACATGCGGTCTGATCTCTGTGAGACTGAGAGGGCTTATATTGTTACAAATCATGATAAACTTAGGACCTCATACATATCCCCTGACATAATTTTTCTTTCAAAACCAATAAAATGATCTTGACAAAAAAAGTGATCGTGCATTGAATATTACGATATATAACCAGAAATTCACAATTGAGTGGTACATGTAGTAACGTTAATGCTAAAGGGTTCAAACGGGTCATAATTTCTTCCAGGTTGTTGTTGTTGTTGTCTCTCTAACCGCTTCAGTTGTCGGTAAATGGTCTCATGTGCTTGGAAAAATTATGGTAAAGGTGGGAGGGGGGCGGAAACAAAACTCCACCAAATCTGCGATCTGCAGTCCACTTTATACATCAAAACAGCTACGCAGTGATCTACCGTACTCACCACTTTCTTGGCTTCCGTTCCCCGTCCTGCTTGACGAGACATCCTCGCGTCTTTCACGGCTGTGCTGTCTGAATGTGTGCTTTGGTTTGACTATCTGTATCCTGCTTTCCTTCCCACTCCCACAAATGTCTCTGTAAGAGTTGACTTACATTTGCCTACGTGCATTCGCCATTAAGTACACGTATGTTTACCCACATTTATGATAGACTATTGGCAAAACAATCCAATAATAGCTAGATATTATTTAATATTGCCACAAAATTACATTACAAAAGAAATTATTTTTGAGATTTAGTAAGGTTTTTTAACAATATTGCCCAAGTTATTTCTACGAATCGGCGGCTAACAAATGATACACCCTCGCCACATCTGAGTTGACCCCTCCTGACCCTGCCATGATCAGCCCAGCTCGGAACTTTTAAATTCTCCCCTATTTTGAGCAGAATTGGTGCTGGAAAGTGAACAAGAGCGATTTTATAAATGACAGACTACGAGGAAGACCAGAGGAATGAGATAGAAGCGCTAGAATCTATTTATCCAGACATTTTTGAAAGTAAGTTGATTTTTTCTTGCAGAACGTTGTGCCCCCCTCCCCATAAAATTGAAAACTTATGACATGTGTGGCTTCCATATTTTGGGGTTGCATGCCGGTTGAAGTGATTTAATCTTTCATTTTCATTCTTGTAATTTAGTAAGTACATGTAATATGTAAAAGTTTACCTCCATTCCACGTTCAAGTTTTGATACGTTGTCAAGTTTTTTTACTTTCCCCAGTAAAGAAATGGTGGTCATTGTCAAGTGTGATGTTCCATTTCCCCAGTTCTAGAGACGGAGCCACCCTGTTTCAGGCTATCCGTGTTGGCTGAGGCAGACAGCTATGAAGGTGAGGATTGAAGTTATTGTACTATAGAAGTTTATTTATCAGTCTGTGTAACTTGTTATCTGTTTATCTATCAATTTATCAATGATATACTAATAGATATTGCTAAATGAACTAAAATTATAATTTAACCATGAACGTTCCGTTATATAAAGAGCACAGATGCATATGTTACCCGCCCGACCCCGAGGGCCGGGCGCTAAGCGGGCACCACAGACGACATCAGGGCCAAAACTGTGGGAGACCAGACTTTAATGTCAAACCAGATATATCCACTTTACAGAACTGCCCCACACGCATGCGTGTACACTGGGATAATCCATTACTTGAGCTAGTGGGGGGTTTCACCATGCTACACACGAATGTCGGACGACTCGGACCATTACCAACTCGGCCCAGTCAACTCGGCCCATCTGCCGGGACAACTCGGACCATCGCCCTTGGTCAACTCGGACCATCGCCCTTGGTCAACTCGGACCATTATTGGAGACAGAAATTAGACACAAACACACACACGCACAATAATAATTTTCGATATACATCGAGCTTTAATCATCGGTTGTGTTCAATTTAATCCAACTGTGTTTTTTTTCCACAGGTAACGAGTAGAACTGGTGCTACTCCTAACTCAACAACGTCAAAAAAGACGGCGTGAGCCGGTCGGCAAAAATATCTACTAAGTATTTCGAGCTTAGTTAACGGCAAATACTACTCTACAAAGCGATCTTAGTTTAAACGGCAAAGAGTACCAAAATCATACTGATGAACACACTATTGGGCAAACTAAGTATATACACGTACAAGTTGAGCCATTTTTACATTCACATATTATTTCGCTGTCTTCGTATACATCGTCGCATGCGGTCGGCAAAAATATCTACAAAGTATTTCGAGCTTACAAGCTTAGTTGACGGCAAATACTACTCTACAAAGCGAGATTAGTTAACGGCAAAGGCTACCAAAATTATAGTAATGAACACATGAAGCGATTGGGCAAACTATCTAAAGTATATACACGTACAAGTTGAGCCAGGAATCACAAACATAAACAAAGGAAAACATGGCGTCTTCGATGGGGGCAAGCTATCCCATGAACCACTGCGAAACGGCGGGAACTAACGAAGTTAGGAAACGGCGGGAATTTTGAATATATTTTTTCCTTTCACGAAACTTGGGCGGGAACTTTGAATGCGTTGAATAGTGTTTTCTACAGTGTTAAATAGTGTTGTCTCATGCTGATTGTGCTAACAAGTGTGACTTACTGACGGTCGTCGGAGGTCAGGCGGATGTGGCGGATGGTCGGGCCATAGATTCGGGCACACACCTCGAGCAGCTCCCTTGCCGTGTAGAAGTCGTCGTCGAACCGCTCCCATGCTGTGAAGATCTTGCCCTGGAGATTCTTGTATTTCTGCCTCTGATGACTGCGGAGGCGCCCCTCGCACACCATGCGGACCTGGGCTTTCACGATGAGGCTCTCCCTGTGCAGCAGGTCCACCAGCAGATAGAAGGGTAGCTTGGCCTTCCTTGCCTTCATGTTGAGCCTTCTATGCCACCCTTCTAGATCGTTGTTCGTTCGCACAGACTGCATGTAGACGCTCCAGCGACGTGGAGTGAAGATGGTACTGTTGAGCCAGGTCTGCCTCACGTATTCAGCCAGGCTGGTCAGCTCTCCTGCTGATTTCCTCGTCAGTTCTTCCAGTGCTGCGGGAATGCTGGCGGCTGGCAAGAAGGGGAGTGCCATGAGTTGTCTAACCCAGGCATGGACGCGCTGGTTTCTCCGGTACGCCGTCTGCAGCCCATGCTCCTGCACTTTCTTCCATACCGCCTGACACCAGTGAAACACACACCCCTTGAACCGTACATCAGGAAACACAAGTGCAAACGCCTGCCATGCTGCTACCTCAAAGTCCATCACGCACTCCTCTAGTTCGATCTCATCCGGCAGTGCGTTTCGCAGTTCCTGGAGTACGGCTTCGTAGTCCTTCCTGCGCTTGCCGGACATGAAGGCGAAGGCGAGGGGTACTTGTTTGACGTCTTCTCCGCGCCTGATGAACGCGTGCACTGAGAATAACTGATAGAAAGGAGCACGTACAACCTTAAACGTAGAGTCCACATACCAACGTTTGGCTTCTGCGAGGCGCTCAATCTGGTACGGGGTAGCGAGGAGGATGTGCCTGTTCTTAGCTCCCGTTCTCGGTGACGTCACCTCGATGTCCTCAACCAGGAAGTCCTCTGGGATGTGCCCGATGTCGAGTTCGAAGTCCAAATCTTGAGGTTCGTCCGGTCGAAGCTTGGACTTGGCCCGATTGACTTGTCGGATGAGGGCTGCATGGCTCGGTAGACCTGGGTTGTCTGCGTTGGCTACAATCACCTCGTCCACGAGGTTCGATGCCGGTTCGAAGATCTGTTGTGGGGCCTTCGTTCTGATGTCTACAGTGATTCTAGCACGGAGTTCTGCGTCCTGATTGGCTGGATGTATGTGATCCGGCAGGCCCGGTTCGAACACATCTCCTTTCTGTATCACGGTTGCAGGACAGTCGGTGGTTTTGTTTCTCACGGCGCATCGCCAGTGCACGCTGGTCTGGGTATCCCTCTTGAACGTGTAGGTATACCCATCACTGCTAATCAGCTTGCCCTTGCCCCTTTGCGTGGATGCGGGGATCAAGGTGAAGGTAGTAGCCGGGTTGTCGTTGACGTACGGGTCTTCGTCGAATGTCACGTCGTCAGGATGCCGCTGTGGTAGCTCCTGAACGTCTTCGACATCAGACACAGTTCCGTGACTGAAGTCTGACAGACCGTTTACGTCCTCTTCATCTTCGGACTCAGACTGACTGTACATGTCGTCATCTTCGGGCTGAAGCTGAGAACAGTCGTTGCACCTCCAAGCCGCCAGCTCTTCATTGGCCTCCCCTCGATTCATGCGTCGGTAGCTCTCTCTGGAGATACCTAGGAGAAACAGAAAACAATGGATTATTAATATTGCATCTATAAGATAAGGTCCGGAAATCAAACTAGGTAAGCGATGTTTTAGCTAGTACAAATGCAGAGAAGAGCTTGCCATACTATCAAGGGTAGCAACTATACTGGATATTCATATATGATATATGATATAGAACACAGACTTTAATTATCTGTTATCTGTATTAGTTATAATCAATCAATTAACTAGAATAACCCATAACTTAACTGCCTAAATTGAAATAAAGCAAAATTTTCTCTTACCTGTCTGACAAGCACGATGCTGCCACTTCTCGCAATCACATTGTAGTGCCTCCTGTCTCCGACGAACCGCTTTCCTGCATACTACACAAGTAACCATGACTGCCGCTCTCGGGTGTAAACTGGATGACAACTAGACTGGTTTGCCATAACATATCTGTTTTATAGCCCAACATGTTGTCTAACAAAAAGCCGCGGTCTCTATTCAAAATCACGTTGATTGCCTAAGCGCCGGCGGTTTGGGACGTCAAAAACTTCAAAGTCAACAGCTAGAAGTTGTCTGACAAAAAGCCGCGGTCTCTAAAAGTCTATTCAAAATCACGTCGATTGCCTAAGCGCCGGCGGTTTGGGACGTCAAAGTCAACAGCTAAAAGTTGTCTGACAAAACGCGGCGGTCTCTAAAAGTCTATTCAAAATCGTGTTGATTGCATAAGCGCCGGCGGTTTGGGACGTCAAAAACCTCAAAGTCACAGTTAGACATTGTAGGACAGAGACACATTTACAAAGTGTCAAATAAACATATATTCAAAGTTCCCGCCGTTTGCTAACTTACCGCAGTGATCCGTGGGATAGCTTGCCCCTGGCGGAGACGCCATGTTTTCCTTTGTTTTTGTTTGGGATTTCTTTAACCAAATCATGCATCAACGATACTAGCTCCAAGCTCAGAACTTGTGAATAAGAAGACAGTTTGGTCAACCATATGTTTCTTTTGTTCTCGGTGCCATTCGCTGCTATTTCATTTGTGTAAGTGACAAGGGGTAGATATTTTTACTTAGTAAGATATTTTTGCCGACCGGCTCACGCCGTCTTTTTTGACGTTGTTGAGTTAGGAGTAGCACCAGTTCTACTCATTACCCGTGGAAAAAAATGAACACAGTTGGATTAAATTGAACACAACCGATGATTAAAGCTCGATGTACATTGTATATCGAAAATTATTATTGTGCGTTTGTGTCTAATTTCTGTCTCCAATAATGGTCCGAGTTGACCAAGGGCGATGGTCCGAGTTGACTAAGGGGGTGGTCCGACTTGTCCATGGGATGGTCCGACTTGTCCCGGCAGATGGGCCGAGTTGACCAGATTTCCAGTGGGCCGAGTTGGAAATGGTCCGAGTCGTCCTGCTTCCGCTACACACTCCCCCTCTCACTAAAATGTCGTCCCGACATTGCCAATAACAGTAAAAACAGAACTACAATATGTATGTCACTTATTAACAGTTGCCTTTGCCAATATCTAATGTCGATCATAAGGATAACTCTACTTGTACAAAGCATGTCAACCTAACAGTTCTTGCACAATTGTATAACTATGGAGCTGAGTTGCAGCTTATGTCCGTCTGACACCTGTATCCCCGTAAGTTTTCAGTGAACTTCATTCAAACTTCTCTAGATGACATCCATTTTCTGGAAGTGACTTCAAACATGGCAGTCTTGGGTTTGGTTCCGTGACATCCTCAAACTCGGTATCTTGGACTTCTTACCGGACATCCTCAACTCTGTTGTCTTGGGTTGGTCCCACTACACCCTCAAACTTTGTATTCTTGGATTTCTTACCGGCCATCCTCAACTCTGTTGTCTTGGGTTAGTTCCACTACACCCTCAAACTTTGTATTCTTGGATTTCTTACCGGCCATCCTCAACTCTGTTGTCTTGGGTTGGTTCCACTACACCCTCAAACTTTGTGTTCTTGGATTTAGATCCGGCCATCCTCAACTTTTGTTTTCTTGGACTGTCCTTAACCCTCAAACTAAGCATCCCTGAATTCTAATGTCTACCTGAATTCCTCAACCATATTTTATTGTAGCGCTGGATTCAGAGTCCAAAGTGCTAACCTTTCTGGGCCTCCATGCCCATTGCTTGGATCATAGCTCTGGTACCAGACTTCTTCAGCATAGACAATAACTAGACAACTCTGTATGAATGCTAATTGTTAATCTACATACTAAACGTACCCTATGAATTCAATCTATAACTTAACAAAATGTTAAACATGCGAAAGTCCTGCTTGCTCATGCCTGATGTCGGCTACTTAACGGTCCCGACCGCATCAGTTCTTCCTCTGTTTTTGCCACAGTCTCGTGTGCTTGCCAGCCTGTGCTTGTCATCTTCTTTCCATTGTGGGGACACAATTTGATTGACGTTCTTGATCTCCCCAGTGCCTTCCTGGTCTCCTCCATCACTTGAGTGGTGGATCTTGTTTACTAGGGTTACCTCAGTGGGTTGACCTCTGGCAATGCTGGTGAGTGACGCAACTCTTCTGCCGAGCTGATCGGTAACTTGACACCAACCACATGTGCCGTTTTCCTGGTTTTCCCGCTGAAGCTGGTACAGCCTACAGGCCACACTGACGAGTGAAAGTCTGCTACTTTCCCCTCTCTGTATGTCTTCTCACAACGATGCTATACTGAGTTGGCACAGGTTACTTCCAATTTCTTCTTGTAGGTACGGTAGCCCTCCCCCTTACTTCCGTCGTCTTATGGGCGCCGCCATCTTTGTTGTGAAACCGGAGAACTAACCTCTGACCTCTCGTCCCACGTTCCGTCGCGTCACGTGACCGTTTCGGCGGGAACTTCCGTCAGACGACCTTTCTCTCTTGCCGCTTCTCTCCAACTTCACGGGCTGTTACCGCGCCATCCGCTCCGTTTTTCCTGGAACTTTTGATCTCGGTGGAACCTCCAAATTGTTACCCGCCCGACCCCGAGGGCCGGGCGCTAAGCGGGCACTACAGACGACGTCAGGGCCAAAACTGTGGGAGACCAGACTTTAATGTCAAACCAGATATATCCACTTTACAGAACTGCCCCACACGCATGCGTGTACACTGGGATAATCCATTACTTGAGCTAGTGGGGGGTTTCACCATGCTA